>NC_034010.1:13751337-13754577 GCF_000346465.2 Prunus persica
TAGGTCCATCCTTCCCGCATTTTCCCAAAAATATTCAATTTACTAGATTGTCTCTTCCAGTTTGGCATATCTTTCTTTACATTGTCGACAATCATAATAAAACCCAGATTAATATCATCATAGACCTTGATAACTTTAGTGCGTACTATATATAAACAGTATCATTGATGATCATGAATTTGTGTTTGGGCCTAATTTGGCACGCCCAGTCCAAAATCAAAAAGACCATGTCAATTTTGGGCAGCCACCAGAGTTTTTTTTTAAAGATTGGGCCAATTCTCAACACACCCAGCCCATTTCTTTTTTAGGAAAGGGCCATGAGACAAAACATATGGTTTTTATCCACTACAAAGAGACTAGCCCGGCCTTTTTTTACACCATTGATATCGAAACCCATAAAACAAGTCAGCAGATTCTTCTTGGAAAGTCTATTCTCAGAAAACCCACATGATTACCTGACTTTGAAAGTCAACAATTTCAACTATTAGAAGAGAGTTGATATGGAGTTAGTGAAGGTAGGTCTTAAAACAGGAAGATATCTCCAGTCTTTTCAGTCAAAAGAAGATCAAAATCTCTTTCTATATAAATTCTGCATCAGGACATACATCATTTCCAAGGGATAAGCAGACTACATTTTCTAAAGAGATAAGTAGGGTGCAGGGAGTTGTTCATCTGGAAAATCAAACTTCTGGAAAATCAAACTAACCATCACGACAGATTGAACTCTTACAAAGAGGAGTTAAAAGCCAAAAAGGGATTAGGTTTTCTTTGAAATGAGCAGAGAGGTGATCACCATAAAGAACTGACTGTTGATGGTTTGTCTGCCAGAATAGATAAAATTCCCCTTTTTCTTTGACGTTTAAAATGAAAGATCTTGCTTTTGGAAAATCTGTCGCCCATTATTAAAAGATTAGAAATCCCACTTCATCATTTTCTATAAATATGAGAAGAGATGAACAGATCAAGACGGCCAAAAATCAATCAAAAACAAAAACTCAAAATGATCACTTGATCTCAAAACCTTCAAACACTGAAGCAACCAAAAGCTCATTGAGCCACAGCAAACAAATCAACTAGAATTCAGAATCTCTAACTTCAGTTCAGTCTCAGAGAAATAGTCATTCAAAACAAGATTTCTCTCGTTACAAATTTAGTTAAGCCTAAAGCCAAATCAAGCAGAGTTCGGGTTTTACAAATATGAAAACCTCAACAAATTTATGAAGAGCCCTGATCAAGCAGAACGTGGTACCACAGTGCAGTTTCAGCTCAGTAATCATCGAATCCAGCCACTTCTGCCCCTTTCAGACTGAAGAGGTTCCAATTCTACCCGTTCAAAAAGCCTTCCAGGGCTTGAAATAGATTAAAGCTCTGCCAAACTCGAACGTTGGCATTGATTTACAGCTAAAACTTGACAGTTGAAGGTGTTTATAGCCCAATCCAACATAGACATACCCAGTCCAGCCCCGATCAGAAGCATTTATCCAGGCAGAAATTGAAGTCCAACGCTCTTTTTGTCGTATTTAGAGTTGGTCTTCCTTTTTGAGCTTTGAGAAGGGCAGTTCTGTCTGAAAATAGTTCACTTTCTTATCATTTATTCTAGCCAGAACTACTAGTTTTGTACTGTGAAAAATTATGAAGTCCTCACCAGTCTGAGGCCAGAAAAGAACTTACTTGGGAGATATTCCTCACCTAAATTCACAATCGCTTGTTTAGAAATCAGTAACTTGGGGCGCAAGTCATCCATTTTTAAAGAAGACTGCTAGGGTTTTTATTGCTAGCAGTGGCATGCTCATACACAAAAGAAAGTTGACTTGTTGACCAGTCAGTGGTTTTCAAGACAATGAGAAACTTTACCCTACCATCACAGAAACAAATCTAAAATGGGTGAATAATTTGTAAACCCACATTTCTCTTTATGCATGCATAAGTTATAGACATTTTCATAGTCAATGGATACCCATGCCTCTTCAAGGGCTTTCATTGATTAAATATATAGGAAATGTGGATATTTTATGTAGTATTATATTATTCAGGATAAATGGACCTTTTAGTATAGTCTTAACTTCAACGGAGCTAATTGTTGACTACTTAGGCGCATTAGTAGATAAATCATTTGTCACCACTTTAGATTGCCTAATTAGGACATCGACATTTTGATGTGATTTGTCAATTCAGCTGTGTTTTAAATGCTTCTAGCATTTGACTTGCATTCTTCTAGATTGAGATTTCTTTCATACGTTACTTTTACATTGGGTAGCACAAAATTTTGATGAAACAATAATGAATGCATTTCATAGCAATTCAAGTCGTTCTTCAAGAACAACCTTTTCTCCCTTTAACAACAGAAAATTGGTCTCATCAAAATAATGCTATTTGATTGGAGTGGTAAGTGTTGTCTTTCATGGACCAAATATAAATAATATAAAGATGATAACGTGAAGCGAAATCTTCAGGTTCGCTCAATATATAGTGTAACACATATACCATGGTCTCCAAAACTATTCAATCAAAAAATAAAATTTTCACATCATAAATTATTACATATCAAAGAAATTCTAGTTCTTATCAGAAAATGAGTTCATATGAAGCAAATTATGATTAATATGCTTCTGGCATGAGACTATAAGTATCGGTCATGTTTATTCATAATTTCACACATCAACTCCATTATGTGTATGTATGAAGCTATGTAAGTTTCTTCTGGAGCTAAGTTTTATCAAACATTGTAAGTAGGCAAAATTGTAACAATGGTCCCTGGACTAAGACCAAACTTTACTTTTCATCCCTCATATTGCTAAATTGTTATGGTGGTACTTTAATTATGCTCCCACTTTCAGAAATCGTCATTTCCGTAATCGCAATCAACTTTTCCGTTAAAAATGAGGGTATATTTGTCTTTTCATGTGCTAGATTGAATAGAGACAGCCATATCAGCATCTCATGTGATTTTAATCTAGATTTATCTTTTTAAATTAAATTTTAGGGTCTGTTGGATTTGGGGTGGTCCGGAGAGAGGAAATGGAGGGTGTGGGGGAGAGAAATTGGGGTTGGGAAAAGATATGGGTGGGGGAAGAAATTGGTTGGGGGAGTAGAAGAACTATGGGTGAGGAGGATGATGCAATGTTGGTCTTCAGAAATCCCAAAGATGAGATACCACTCTTTCGTCTGCCAAAACACCGTTGGGTGCCAGCAAGTTTTAAAAGAAGCTTCTTTAATTAATGATTAACATGTAAATTATAT
>NC_034010.1:13756171-13817318 GCF_000346465.2 Prunus persica
ATCAAGGAAAAGGAGATTCAAGCTTAGAACCTCTTCCAACTTTGGGAAGAAGTAACACTAGACAAACAGCTGGTTAGTTACAATAGTAATAACCCTTTTTTTTTTTTTTTTTTAATTATTATCAAAGAGAAGTTTTATTGGATAAACTTTAACAATATAAGCAAAAACATCAAAATGAAAAGAAAAATGCACAAACACAAGGTCAAAAGACGCATGTACTAACTAAAATCCAAATCTCTCAACCAAAAAAAAAACTAATGCCCAAATCCAAATTAGAAGTAATAATTTAACAATAAATGACTGCACTTTCTAACAATTTTATGATCACCTAGCGGACAAAGTCCATGTTAACTCCCCGTTGGAACTGATTGGGTTCAAATTTTCTTGGACAGCACCTACGTGCAGTTCTTGTGGATATAGAAAAGGTCTGAGAGGCATTTTTAGGCTTTCACCATCTCCTCCAAGCATTTCTATAACTTTATTCATCGAAGGGCGATCAGTTGGCTTCATTTGAATACACCACAATGCAGTTATAACCATCTTTTTTATTACTTTCTTTTCCTCCTCGTTCACATCTCTCATCTCCAATTCATTTCCCTTGTTATATTGATCGTACGCCCATAATGGGAAGTAGATTTGATTTGAATGCTCTACCATTGTACTCCAATTCTTCCTTCTACTTGCCATTTCCATAAGCAACATTCCAAAACTATATACATCGGCTTTGTACGAGACACCTCCAATATTTTTGTAGAACAACTCAGGAGCAATATAGCCCATTGTTCCCCTTGCTGCCGTCAAAGAGACGATGCTATTATCTACGGGATATAATTTCGCAAGCCCAAAGTCAGAAATCTTAGGGTTAAAGTTCTCATCAAGAAGAATGTTATGAGGCTTAATATCAAAATGTAGAATTTGCATGTCACATCCTCGATGCAGATATTCAATCCCTCGAGCCACTCCAAGAGAAATCTCGTACATTTTCATGCAACTTAAGGGCATGCTTTCCTCTTTGGAATAAATATATTTATCAAGAGAGCCATTTGGCATGAAGTCATATACTAGAGCACGATTTAATCCCTCAACGCAATAACCAACAAGTTGCACCACATTAACATGGTGAATCCTTCCAATGGTAGCTACCTCACTTGTGAAGTCTTGCCCGTTACCTTTGGCCTTGCCCAAGAGTTTAATTGCTACAAAACGGCCACTGCGCAACTTCCCTTTGAATACAGAGCCATAACCGCCTTCACCTAACTTCTTCTTAAATTTATTTGTCATCTTTTTAATTTCTGAATAAGAGTACCTTATTGGCAAAAAGTTGCTATCACTTTGCAGAAAATCTTCTATGATGCTATAACTCGACAAATGTCTTCTTCGCCATATATAGATCACGAACGCAATCAGACATGGAACCCCAAAAATAAGTCTTGTTGCAAAAAAAAAGCCTGACAAGAGATATATATCACCAAAAAGAATCATGATTCATTGGTTAGATCAACTAATGCTTTCAACATTTTTCTTGTTTTGTTTCAGAAATATGTATTCTTTGATGTCATTCAAGGGTAATATATACAAGCCCTTACCGATGCAACTGAGTGTCACCCATATAAGTCCTGCAAGAAATATAGCAAAAGTGGGGACAAAATCAAAGACTTGACTATAGGTTTTGGAATAGTGAACAAAATCAAAGAATTGATTATATGCAAGAAATACAAGATCTTACTGGTGGTTGTGAACGGAAAAAACCATCGACGATGATCTGCAAGCAATACAACAACAAATGTAAGTAAAAACAAAGACTTGACTAAGTTCGAATTGACCTTTTTTTTTTTTTTTTTTTCTCACAAGTTCATTAGTATACACTCACAATTGGCGTGATGTAATTGACAAGAAAAAAGGAGGAAAAGAAAAAGAAATAAAAGAAACTTTTGGGGAGAAAGTCCTTACCAATGGACAGGCGTGAACGAGTAAAGAAAGCTACAGTGACCAAAAAAGGGGAAAACAAAAAAGAAACAACATTAGCACCTCGAGTATTACAAGTTGAAATACCTCTATTCCAGCCACAAACTGCATCATTGCTCATGGAGAAATTGTTTTGGTATGTCTTATTTTGAGCAAACGTTCTCTTACGAGACAAATATTTATGTTGTCAAATTGTGAATATGGACACTTATGAAAGAGTCAAATTTATATATGAAATTCATAGTCTGACAAAATAAGCTGTTTATATTGCCATACAATTTAGAAAGAGAATTACATCTTATATTTACACTTTTTAATTGAGGGTTTTGATATTACATTTCCCAGTGGAATCAAGCCTAAAGTGAATTGGAACATGGGATTTCATAAGTCCAAAAGTCTAAAGGAAGCTGACCACATACCTAATTGAAACAAAATAAGGTGCAACAGTATTAACAAGTTGGGATAATAGTTTTTGCATGAGAGGTAGCCCCTTAACATTTATGATGTATCTCATTCAATTATTTTTGTTTTGTTTTTGAGAACATCTCATTCAATTATTAAAAGTATCTTCAATCAGTAACAAGCTCCTTTTGTCCTAGGTTCATTTTGCACTGAAAAAATAGAAAATAACATATAGCCAGACAGAGAGAGAGCTTTTACCGTGAATTTCCGCACATATTAATCGAATGAAACCTACACAAACAAAGAAGAAGATAACATATTAGCACACCAAGTCCTTAAACTTAAGGATCAATTACATTTTCCATTCTTGTAGTTTGATATGTGTACAATTTGCCTATGTCTTTTAAAACTTGGCAAAAACGACCTTAAAGTTATCAATCGGTACACCATTCCCCCCTCTGTGTCTGAAACTAGTTGCTATTTTTTGACCTTATACTTGGTTAGCCTATATTTTACTTATATTATATGGATGCCAGATTGATGTCATGTGGCCCATTTTTCAACCCTCTTTGTATTTAGAAGGTTATGATTTTCTTTCAAGAAACTCTTTATTTGTTGTCCCAAGGACATAGCTAGCGTGATCCACGTAGAATGAACCTGGCTTTATGTAAGCAAAACATAAGCCCCAAGCCGACTGCTATACCGAAAAGCAAAGTGTAACTTGAGGGTTTAGACTAGCGTAGTGACTAATGATGTAAGAATTCTTAATTTAGGGTTGCTTCTGCTAATTTTTTATAAAACATTGTCAATCTGCTTTTATTATTTTTCTTGAAATTTGTAACATCTTAACCCAAGGAAAAAAAGTTTACCAAGGACTTCCTCTGTACCTGACAGATTGATTATCTAGTATTATCCAATGAGAACTTTGTCATGTGTTGTAAGTTTATCTATAATCAAAATTTCATAACACATTTAATTATGAGGTATCGCAAGGGATTTATAACTCAAGTAATTAAAAATATTTATCTTTGAATTCTAGATCCTAAATTCAATTCCTCCTCCTTCTCATGTCGTTTGTATAAATTAAAATAATAATAATAAAGAAGGTACTATTCCTATGGCAACTGGGTTGTATGCAGGGGCGGTTCCTGAGCCCAGCCCAAATTTATGTTAAATAAATATTACCCACACTTTTCTCTTTCCTCTCTTTTTTTTTACCTGGCCCTAATTTTTGTTAAAAAAAAAATTACATACATTCTCATCTCTCTCCTCTTCTTTTTTTTTTTTTTTTAGTAATGATTTCTCACTCCAATTTTATCAACTTACACTCCTTTTTTAGTTATAAAATAGAGTGTAAGTGGATAAAATTAAAATTGATAAATCACCATTCTTTTTTTATTCTTTTCCTCACACTCTCCTCTCTCCTCTCTCCTTTCTTTTCCTTACACTCTCCTCTCTCCTCTCTCCTCTCTCCTTTTTTTTAAATTCTTTTCCTTCTCTCCTCTCTATCTCTCTTTTTTTCCGTTGTTTTCCTTCTCTCCTCTCCCTCTTTTTTTTTCTTTCTTCTCCTTCTCTCATCCCTCCTCTCTTTTTTTTCCGTTCTTTTGCTTCTCTCTCTCTCTTCTTCCTTGTCATGCTCTCTCTTTTTGTTAGAAAAATATTACCCACATTACTTATGATTATTAAAAAAATTTGTTTTGCACAAAGATAACGATTTCAAAAATTGCGAAACATGATTGATAGGGCTATGGAGCACGAGGTGGAAAGCTAAAAGCGGATGTCATAATAAACGTTTATAAAAGGAAACAAGGAGAGAAATGAGGTCACAACTCTTTAAAAAAAAAAAAAAAAAAAAAAAAAACCTAGCTCCGCCAATTTTCTTCCTTCCCATTTCTCTAGAAATAAATCTGGTTTTTAAAAATTAATGTAGTCCTCTATATTATCTTTCTTTTTAATGTGAATTTTTTTTTCTATTTTTTTTTTTTGGTTTTTATTTTAATTTTTGTATTTGTAGATATAAATGCATTTGAGGGTAAGGCTTATTACATCTCCTCTCACTATGTAATTTTTTTTAATGTTTATTAATAAAATTTACTCGTTTCGTTAAGTTTGTTATATAAGTTTTGCCCGATCGACTTTCGAATCCTAGAACCGCCACTGGTTGTATGGCATATGTTTTGGCTTGCTATTTAAACAGATTTTGGTGTCAGATGAAGGTGTGTTACTGAATGAGATTGGATTCCTATTTTTTGACATACATCAAAAGTGTATTTGAATCTCACTTTACAAACTCATTTTGTCTCACTCTATTTTTCACACATATTTATCGCACTTTTTCTAGATTCTGAAGAAGCCAACGATTTCTGGTCAAAATATTAATTAAAAATTAAATAATAAGATTAAATATTTAAAACATAACATAGTAGAAAAACCTAAGAAATTAAACACCTAAACCCTAGCCACCAACATCCCAACACCCTGCCTTCTTCTGGTTCTTCGCCCAACAGATCAAATCAAACTAAGAAAATCGAATTCCAAGAAATAAAATCAGAAAACCAAACCAAGTAATGAAAAGAATCATATCAAAAATCAACCCACAAAACCAAATCATACCCAACCATTCTCCAACCACCAAACTTCCTCTACACACTCGACACTAGTTTCACCACAGACCCCACCCCCAGTTCAACTGCAACATCCTTCCAACCACCATCGAAGCCACCCCCATCCAATACCTCATCCCATCACCCCAAACCCTCCCAAGATTAATCTCCCCATCCAAACCCCCACTATGGTAACTAATCAAAATCAATCAAAATATTGAAAAACAAATCCACATCTCAATGAGAGAGACGAAGAGATTGGTGGGTATGTGGATTGGATATTTGGGAGATGGGTATTGATTCAAAGGTGTGAGTAGTTTGGTGATGGGGGTTTGAATCAGGTATCAAATGATGTAAGTTGCTATGGGACGGCGGTTATGGGGAAGAGAGAGAGAGAGTGGCAAGGCAGACCTGCTGGAGGTGGTCTAAGAAATTGTTGCACCGAATTGACAACGCCAGCCGGATTTGGGCGGCCATGGTCGTTGTTTGCTGGGGTAACTCAGGATGGGGGGCCTGGAAAGAGAGAGGACGAGAGATTTTTTTGTTCTGAATTTTGATTTCTAATTAATTTAATGTAATAAGACAAAAAAAAAATTTAATTAACATAACGTTTTTAATATTTAATTAAATGTTTAAAATTGAATTTTTAATTTTAATTCATAAGTTTGACTGGAATTTGTTGGCCTTCCTGAAATGTAGGCAAAGTGAGACAAATATGTGTGAAAATAAAAGTAAAGTGATCAAATTGGACACATTTGACCAAAAGTAACAGAAGTTGGACACATTTGTTAAAAATTTCCAGCCATCCTTAAATTACTTGAAATAGAAACTATGTAGACACAATTGATGAAATTGAAATATAGGAACTAAAGTGACTTTTTACCATTAAAAAAAAAAGCCGTTTAATTATGGGTAATGATTTCCCCACTCCAATTTTATCCACTTACACTTCTTTTTTAGTTATAAAATGGAGTGTAAGTGAATAAAATTGGAGCGGGGAAATCACCACTCTTAATTATTTGACAAAAACTAAAAAGTTGGTACTTTATTTATTGTCCTGCTGATAGTGGCTTGCATTGTAGGTGTTAGAGTAAACTCCCAAACCAAAGTCATAAAGTCTCCCTGGAGAAGAGCTACGAAACTACGCCAAGAAAAGCAATCTGCCCAAGGAGGGCTAGCTAGTCTAGTCACCTTTGTTTACCCGCGTAGTCTGATGTGTTAATTTATATATGTTGATCGTAGAGTATGAGGTATTAATTTATTATATGTTGATGGTTGTTGACGAATTTTTCTTGTTGGGTGAGGTGCGTTATGTATCTTTTGTCAATTGAAAATTTTTAAATTTAAGTTTGGGAGTAAAAGATGCATAAAATTCAGAAATTTCAGTTTGTTTCTATCTTAAGTGGTAAAGTTGAAAAGCCGAATTAAATCTAACTAAGAACTTTAATTTTGGTACTTTAGTTTAAAGTAAATCTTTCTCTTATGTCAGACATTTATTTGATACATTGCTAAATGTGCGAATAAAGGTCATTTGTCATGTTTATTCTTTCTTGAATGTGTAGTTTATATTCATGATTTGACAATACAAGTATTTTCCTGATTTTACAAGTCTGACTAGAGAACGTTAAACAGAAAGTCTGAATTCCCCTAACTTCCTTCTATGCACTATCATAAACTAAAAGTGCAACAAATTAGACATAGTCAAAAGCCATGGCGTAGGTTTCACGTACCTGGGATGGTGTGTGGGTAACATGTATGATATTTCCTCCATTGGTGTTGGCATATTTCTTCATCATAAGGCCAATATACTCTAACGTCAAAGCCATACATGAGGGCACTGTGTATGGATTCATAAGAGGTATTGTAGCCCTTAGAGTAGTTCAAGAGCGCCAAAGCCACCCATTCTGCACTGCAACCCTCATTCAAATCCCCCACTTCCATATCCCCAACCTTCACATAACTGTACGTCTTTTGTTGGACCAAAGAAGAAGCATTTATATGCAAGCATGGAGCAGTGTCCACGTACAGAGAAGAATTCACTGGATTCGAACACTTGATGTAAAATACAGGTGTCGAAAGCAGATAACCTGACATATTATATGCACTATATGGATCCCTGAAAAAAGGTGGAAAATTTTGAGGCATGGAGGAGCAATTTTTGTTCTGGAGGCCAGGATCTACGAGTCGGATTGTTTGGTTGTGGTAGTTGATTGCCTGGACATAGTATTTTCCTGAAGGAGGTAGGTCTACAACAAGTGTAATGTTGTTCTCACAGGACAGAGTATACATTACATTGCCGCAGTGCTTTGGATCATGTTTTAGTCGGAAAGGATAGCTTATGTTGTGGATATTGCCGCAGGAAGAGGTACAGTTAGTACCGTCGTCTTCCGCGTTACAAGTTTCTCCGGATAACCCAACAAGAAGGGCTACTATCAAAACCCACCTAGACAAGGCCAAGAACCTGTTTCCCATGGGGAGAGAGAGAGAGAGAGAGCAAAGAGAGAGAGCAGAAAGAGGGGTTGTTTGGCATTCAAATTAGCTTAATATTTAAACAGTTTCTTATAAGAGTTTCGCCGAATATTTACAGTTCCTATAGGATAACATTTGAAAAATATCAAAAGAAAAGTCATGCAGCCTAGGTAAGCCATGACGTTAGAGAGTCAGTCAAATGGTCGACATATGTTCATTGAAAATTTTATTGACTTCTTGAAAATTTATTTACTGTAAAAGCGCCAAGATTGTTTCCGATTTCTTGTGAATGGTCGATTGAGCAAGGTCAATTTATTGCTGTACTCGACATATCTATCCAAATACATCTGCTCAGGAAAAAATCCAGTGCCACTTAAGCTCAGAAATGCAGCGATTCCTCATCTCTTGCCTTTGCATACTGTATATGATTTTCGTCAAAGCGGTTGGAGCAGGACAAGATACGTGCACAGAATCTAAGTGCAGTGACGATCATGGCCTGGCTATCCATTTCCCGCTCCACGTCAGACATCATTGTGGAGATCCTGGGCTTGAATGCAGTGGTAGACAGGAGAAAGTAGCACTAGTAAAATTCTTTGTCAAAAGCATAGATTACAAGCGTGGGCTAATCGAAGTATATGACCCAGATGGCTGCCTGCTGTTAATGCCCTTAGAAACCCCTAACATTCCAATCTCCCCCTTCCACTTATTGGATTCTGAAATAAGTAACGTTACCTTATTCCATTGTCCTACTCTTGCTGAAAGAGATATAGATGAGTATCAAGTCCCCTGCCTCCGCGGCAGCCCTGGCTACAGAGTTTACGGCGTTCTACCTTATTATGATTTGTTTTCCAGCTTATGGTACCTAAAGTCTTGTACAAGGATGTATGATGTTCTATCAGTTCCATTTGGGACTTGGGTTGGAGGTGACAGCTCTATTCTTCGCTTTAAATGGTCTAAGCCAAATTGCACGGAATGTGAAGCGAGGGGCAAGAGGTGTAGATTGAAGGACAATGGCATCAACAGTGAAGTTGAATGTGTTCACTTGAAGAAAGCAAGTAAGGATTTTTTCACATATATTCTGCTCAATTTTTTAGAGTTTCCAAAGTAAATCATATTTGCAAACATGATGACCAAATGATAATCTGGTAACTGCTGGTTCAGGGTGATTTTCACAAACATGACAATCTGATTTTGAAATTATGTGTATGTTTTATAGGCAAAACAAGGGAATTCGTGGCAACGGGTGAGTTATCTAAGACTGGTCTTTTCTTTTGCTTTGTTTCATGTCGAGAAGATGTTGGAAGATATGTGTGTGCTCAAGGATTGTATTTACTTGCAGGTGCAACGCTGGGTTCATCCCTTCTTTTAGTACTGGTCATTGCAGTGTATCGTGTCTATAGCGCTGATCAAAAGGAAAAAGAGAATCAACTGAAAATCGAAAGGTTTTTAGAGGATTACAAAGCTCTCAAGCCAAGCAGATATTCCTATGCAGATATTAAGAGGATCACAGATCAATTCAAGGACAAGTTGGGCCAAGGAGCCTATGGAACTGTTTTTAAAGGAAAGCTTTCTTCTGAATTCTTTGTTGCTGTGAAAGTACTTAACAATTCTAAGGGAAATGGGGAAGAGTTCGTAAACGAAGTGGGAATGATGGGCCATATCCACCACGTCAACGTAGTTCGCTTGGTTGGCTTTTGCGCTGATGGATTTAGACGAGCTCTTGTTTATGAGTTCTTCCCCAATGGTTCGCTGCAGGATTTCATTTCATCAGCGGATAGTAAGCACGGTTTCCTTGGTTGGGAAAAGTTGCATGATATTGCTGTAGGCATAGCCAAGGGAATTGAATATCTTCACCAGGGGTGTGATCAAAGAATCCTCCATTTTGATATCAAACCCCATAATGTTTTGCTAGACCACAATTTCACTCCAAAAATTTCTGATTTTGGTTTGGCCAAATTATGTTCCAAGGATCAAAGTATAGTGTCAATGACTACAGCTAGAGGCACCATGGGGTACATTGCACCTGAAGTGTTCTCTAGGAATTTCGGAAATGTGTCTTACAAGTCAGATGTCTATAGTTTTGGAATGTTGTTGCTAGAGATGGTAGGAGGAAGGAAGAATATTGGTTCAAGCACAAAGAACACAAATGAAATTTACTACCCAGAATGGATCTATAATCTTCTAGAAGGAGGAGATGACCTACGAATTCATATTGGAGATGACGGAGACGGTAAAATCCCAAAGACACTTGCAATTGTAGGGCTCTGGTGCATCCAGTGGCACCCGGTGGATCGTCCGTCTATGCAAATAGTGGTTCATATGTTAGGAGGAGGAGATAACTTGGCCATGCCTCCTAATCCTTTTGTCTCTGCAGGTCCCACAACAACACATGCAAGCATCCCAGCAAGACGCCTAGAGTTAGAAGCAATTCCTGAATTAGAGTAAAATGTATAAGTTTATGCATACGCACCAATGTAAGTAATATTAACTTGTTGATCATGTAATAATTCTAGCCCAAATTGAAGGAGTTGGATATTAGATACTTTATTCAAGGGACATAAGTTATTTTATTATTATTATTATTTTGTTGTTGAAAATTTGGGAATCCTATCCTTTGTAAATCAGTTGGTAACAAAAAGTTATTATACAAGTTGCATATTGATACTTTTTTCTTTTTCAATAAAAAGGTGGTCTCCGTAACTCTTATACTCTTTAAGATACCCGAAAAGGTAATTAGAGCATTCCCATTGGAGAAAAACTTCATTAGAGAGAGCCTAGCAATGTAGCAGATTGACTGGCAGGTTATACCAAGTTAAATGAAATGTATATTTTAGAAAGTACATGTCACTAATGTGGCAGTAAGGTAAGGAATTCCCTACCCAAGTTTTTCTCTTCCAATTGATTTTGAGATACCAAAATTTTTCGAAACAACTAGGCTCCAACAACATTAATGGAGACCAAACTAAGTATTCGACAAAACTTTCTTTCAAATTTAATTGAAAAAACAATACAAATCTTTCTTATTTAAAGAAAAAATATACTTTGAGGTTGGAGATCATAAATCTTAAAGAGTTCGGGTTATTCAAGACTCCTTCAAAATCAGTCTAGAGCCAATAAAAAAAGATATCATTTCATATTCGTTAATCCTTCCTTTCAAGTTCTTAGGAGGATGAGGCTTAAAAGTTGGGATAATGTCATTTCAACGACTTGGAATTTTGGAGTTTTCTTTTATGTCTAAGTTGAGTGTTCAACAATTGGAGAAAAAAAAAATATATATATAATAATAAAAAAATCTCACCTCGTGGTCGTGGATGCTAAGACTTTCATTAGGAGAAACGTGGAGTTTACTTTTCAAATCTTGAATGGGAAAGTTCAAATGGACCATTGATTTCAGAAAGTCAGTCAACAGACTTGTAATGCCAATGCCACGTGCATTTGTCCATTGTCCATCTAACAAGTTCATTTTCCACCATTGGCCTCATCTGTTAAATTCAATCCAACAACAGTGCCATTGGCTTGATGATATATGGTGTTGTTCCTGCGTAACCGATTTAAGTCCTCTCAATATCATTATTAAGGAGAAAAGTTTTATCAATTTGATTAAGTTACAATACATTCTCAACCACGCTAGTTTATAGCTCCATTGATAAATTTTTAATAAACTTTAACATAAAATAAATACACGTGAAGTGCACCCAAAAACACACTAGTATCAAAATGAAAATATGTTCAACAACATAATTGAAAGTGTACATATTCAAGTTGTGCTCTATGATTCTTGAGAGAATTGAAATATTTTGTTATTGTGTATAAATCGATATTGTCAACATATTCTGTTTTAATGTAGACAATAATAGAAATTGCTATAAACTCATTCTTCATATGAACCAACCGCGCCCACCCTTCGGACTACCTAATTGAAAAGGGTGTCCTTAAAATGAATATTGACAAAAACAAATTACGAAAACAATGGGAGAAAATAGGAAAAGGTAGAGAGTTAAAGTCATGAGTGTTTACTAATGGATTATTTCTCAATTGAGTAAGCAAATTAATCTAAAATCACATTAAAATACATTTACTGTATTTTAATTTTCAAAAAAGGCTACATGGGCTAGAGCCCATGGTAGCCTTTAACCTGGTTCTACTAGTGCTTACTCGGTCCAAATTACTATTCACTCAGTGCTTAAGCTAACTTAAGCATCGGAGAGTCTTCAATCGGTACCACATCGGTGCATGAGGTCTTACCACTTCTCTTTGTCTTGTAGATTCTCCTCACTTGCTGAAGAACACAAGAGGCCGAAGGTGACGCAACATCCCTAAGTTAGGCCCAAGAGTGCCAGTCCATTTTTCAGGTTTGCCAGCTATTCATACTCTATATATATGTTTCAGTTATATACAAATAAAGAGATCGTTTGGTGCTACAGCTTTGTGATTTGAAAAAACTATT
The DNA here is from genome assembly GCF_000346465.2 of Prunus persica. Classification (NCBI taxonomy): domain Eukaryota; kingdom Viridiplantae; phylum Streptophyta; class Magnoliopsida; order Rosales; family Rosaceae; genus Prunus; species Prunus persica. Next base: position 13,768,058 of record NC_034010.1, read on the forward strand.
ACAAAGATTTTGGGCAAAGGAAAGCTTGCTTAGAGGTAATATTTTGGGACGGAGACGGGAAGAAGGGACATTAAAAAGGACAGAACGTGAGAGCGGAAGAAAGAAGACAAAAGAAAAAGAAAAAAAACCAGGAGGTTAACTTTGCAATTAGTTGGGTTCGGTCATTTCTTTTATAAAATTATGAGTAAATTGAGTGTTTGGAGGACAAAAGTCAAACAAGTTAAATGAAATGTATATTTCAGAAAATACATGTCACTAATCTGGCCATAAGGTAAGGAATTCCCTACCCAAGTTGTTCTCTTCCAATTGATTTTGAGATACCGAAAATTTTCGAAACAACTAGCACCAACAACATCAATGGAGACTAAACTAATTATTCGGCAAAATTTTCTTTCAAATTTAATTGAAAACACAATACAAATCTTTCTTTTTCAAAGAAAAAATATACTTTGAGGTTGGAAATCATGAATCTTAAATGATTTGGAAAAGGTAAAGTCTCATTGTTAAGGAGTTTGGGGTACCCAACACTCCTTCAAAATCCAGATCCAATAAAAAAAGATATCATATCAGTTGCTTTCCAAAACTTAAGAATTTTATTTACTCGTTAATGTTCTCTTTCAAGTTCTTAGGAGAATGAGAAGTAAAAGTTGGGACAATGTAATTTCAACAACTTGGAATTTGGTAGTTTTCCTTTGAAAGTTCATGCGTTGTAATTTTGGAATTTTCAAGTTCTTAGGAGCATGCATTGAAATTTCAACAATTGGAAAAAAAAGAAAAAAAGAAAATCTCACCTCATAGATGCTAAGGGGCCATTCAGTAACGTTTTCAAGGCCCTATTTTCATTTTCTATCAAAAATGAGTTCGGTATGTCATTTTCATTTTCACTGGAATTCGTTTTCTAATAACAAATTCACACTCATGTACAAAAACTGTAAACACCAAATTATCGTTTTCATTTTCAACTCAGTATATTAGTCTAATTGAATTTTTTTTTTAATTTTTTTTTGTTGATATAATTTTATTTTTTTCTTTCCTTTTTTTTCTTTCAATTTTCAGTTTTTTTGTTCCACTTCATTATCTTATTTTGCTAAAGATAATATAAAACCATCATATATTATTCAATTTCATATTTATTTTAAACTAAAGATAATATAATTTTATAATCTAGGTTTTCCAAAACTAAAATTTTTGTATTATTTTAATTATACATTTTTCATTGTTTGTAATAATTTTAGTCTTTAAAATATCAGAATTTTAAAAAATATATTTTTTAAGGATAGAATTGGCAAAAAATATACTTGAAAAATAACTCACATATTATTATTCTCAAATTGTCCTACCAAATATGTTTTTACTATTTTTATTTTCTGAATATGTTTTTCAATTAATCTATCAGACGTAATTGAATCCTAAAAATGCAAATTCGCTTTCTCATTCTCGTTCTTATAAAATATTTTCAGAAAATATTGTCCAAAAACATTATCGAATGAGCCCTAAATATTAATGATTTCAGAAAAGAAAGAAATAAAAAATCAACGTGGTGGGGTACTCATTGATGCAAGACTTTCATTGGGAAGAAAAACTTAGAGTTTACTTTTCAAGTCTTCAGTGGGAAAGTTCAATTGGACCATTGATGTCAGAAAGTCAGTCAACGGACTTGTAATTTGTCCATTTTCCATCTGCTCTGCATCTAACATGTTCATTATCCACCATTGGTTTGGTTCCATGTGTTAAATTAAATCCAACAACAGTGCCATTAGCTTGATGATATGTGGTGTTGTTCTTGCATAACCTATTTAAGAGTTTTATCAATTTGGTTAAGTTACAATACATTCTCAACCCACAAGAACTTATAAATAAGCATACTAATTGTACGTACAACATTGATAATATATGTCCTATGTTTTACATACATGGTAAAAACTTTTGTTGTGCTCAACAATATTTTTGAGACATGAGGCCTCACAAAATTTTACTTAATTAAAATGGTAAAAATTTAGGACTCCAAGCCAAGCAATTGCCTCTTTTGACCATGTCAAGTTATCTACTATTAGAGTACGATTTCTTATGTATTAATTTCCAACTAGAATAGGAAGTCAAGGACATATAAATAGTAGGTTTAAACGTGATTTTTGGGGAGAAAAAAAGGAGTTCAGACACCATAAAGTACCGAGAGAAATTTCTGAGGGCTGGTATCACGACTTGGAGCCTGGGTTGCTGTGGAGTTCTCGAAGAATTCTAAGGTGCTGGCGTGGAGTAGAGATCAAGGCTTCAATTGTGTTATTTTAATGACACTATTTATCATGGTTTTTATTAAAATAGTTGTGGGAACAAATATTTCGGCAACCAATCATGAGGTGCCACGTGAATAATGGGAATATTCCTTAGGTCAACAATTGTGCTCTACTTAATTAGTCAATTGTTTAGACTAAAGATAAGGAAATTACCATAAATTAGGAATTTGATTTTCATTATATCTCCCTTATTGATCCAAGCTCTACATTTAAGGGAGAGAATAATTCCCTTCCATTATAATATGAGCGCACGTAGTGGAGATCTGTTTTTTTACATTCATCCACTATTTTCGATTTTGAAGCCTTAGAGTTTGGAATTGTGATAGAAGATGTGAGGGAGAGTGCAATTCCAACACATCAATTCCAAACTTGTGTACTCTTTTGCCTACAAACACAAGCTTATTGCAACAACCATTTGTTACAGTCTCACCTTCGAAAATACTACCACCAACTTCCCGAGTCTAGTTAATGGAGATATGTATTTTACATTTATCCAAGATTTTCGAATTTGATGTATTGAAAGTTGGAACTGTAAAAGTTGTGAAAATCATTCTTGATGGGCTTGCCAAAAGAAAAATGACCAACATTGGATACATATTTAGTGCGGCCATAGTGCTTTTTGATATGAGTTAGTTTTTTCATTTTTTTCATTTTTTTTTGGGAAAGGCAAAGAATTATTTGATGGAGTTGAGTTTTAAGAGTTTCTTTATTTATAAGGGTTTGCAATGATCCGAGTTATTTGGAATATGAAAACGCTTAGTATCTCATAAATACATAAACAATTTAATTCTTCTTGATTTTAAAGACGAGAGTTTCTTAAACTTACTTAAGTTACAATATATTTCCAACCAATAATTGCTTATAATTTAACTTTACTAATTGTATGACATTACTAGTGTCCAACGAGTTTTTATAAAAAATAGCCAAAATTTAACCCCCAGATTCATAAAGTTCAGTTTTTAAAAATACTTTCAAATATAGCAAAAAACTCACTTAAATTGACCCAAATGCCCTCTTAATTATAACTCAATTACACCTAAAAGCTAAAACCCAAAATAGTAGGAGCACAAAAACAAGATTGGCTTCGTCAACTTAATCATGCCTATGAATCCTATCATAAAAATGACAATGTAATTACCAAAAAGAAGAAGAAAAGGAACAACCGATGTTTTCATAAACCAAAGCAATAAAAATCATCTCTGCGGCTATGGCTTGATTCGGTGGGTTTGGGAGTTTTTTAAAATAAAAAAAATTTAAAGTCAGTTTCTTGACATAATAATTTTCAATTGAGAAAAAAAGTTGAACTTTCTTGCAAGATTCGTATCATAAATACTGCTTGTCTGCATATGATATCAGGGGTTAAACTTTGCAAACCATCATATGTGCTGCTGCCTTCCCTCAGCACAAGCGGTCTAGAAAAATTGCAAGGCCCTCGTTTTTCATAGATTATCTTCCCACAACACAAACTTGCCTATATTAACTTTGCTTTCCATTAAGGGTGATTGGCGAGGGGCAGTGTCCTTGTGTTTGAGGGTAGGCTAGGTGGAGAGTGAGGCTTGTGCTCAGTAGGTTACGGCTTGGAAGAGCATGCTTTTTGGTTAGGTTTTAATTTAGAGGGCATTTGGGTTAATTTAAGTGAGTTTTTGGCTATATTCGAAAGTTTTTTGAAAAATGGACATTGATGAATTTGGGGGTTAAATTTTGGCTATTTTTGATAAAAACTCGTGTCCAACTTTTTATACGCTTGGTAAAAACCTTTGTTGTCCCCAACAATGTTTTTGTACAACAACAACATGAAGCACTATTTAATTAAGTATTTGTTGTTTTATGATTTGAATAAAATAGTGAAGCGCATTTATTAGAATTACTTTGTGTGATGAAGTGAGATCCTTAATTATCTATCCTAATTATTCATTTTTAGGACATTTTCTATTAAGAGAAGCGATAATATACTAAACTCACACGAGTTACATGGATGCTAGGACTCAAACCTAGGACTTTGCATGAGGGAGTAATTGCCACTACACTAATAGGTCTTTTGCAAATTATTCATTTTTATAAGGCAATGAACTTGACATCACAAATTTTTTATTTTAATTAAAAAACAGTAGAAATTTATGGCATTACAAATTGAACAATATTATTGTTCATTTCATGAAAATTCATTTTAGTAAACCTATTCAATTATAACTGGCTACATTTGTCTATGAAACAATGGATTATAACGTATATGTGTAACAACTATGCAAGTTATGACAACAACATACAACTAATTGAATCAATAAAGATCATGCTCATAAGTTTTCATATCCGAGTTTAGATGGTAAAGATGACATGAATTTATTTTATTTATTTTCTTCTTGCGTATAAACATTATGTTGTTTGTTTGGAAGAACGGGAGCTAAAGCTTAAACAATCAAGATGAAACTAAAACAAGTATAGGCTTAAGAACCAATCCCTGAAAAACCAAGAATAGTTAATCCCATGCCCATTCATTCTCTCCCCTATGCCCGAACTTTCCCGATTCAGTCCACTAGGTAACTCAAAATAGTGCACACAAAGATGGAGAACCGATGGCAAAGTAAGAGAGAATGGCCGGTTTGTAATTAGCCAAGGTATAGCATTGTAATAGAACAACTTATACTAACTTTTGCAGTATCATCAGCCACCTGCAAACAAAAGGAAAAAAAAAGAAAAGAAAAAAAAGGAGGAAACTAAGCACGAACTAGCACTAACGAAAAAACAAGGTATGGTTTTAATTCCAACAGTGAACTGCGAAAAACTTATTTACAGCGAGATCCTTTTAGTCTGGATAACTAATAAATTATTTAACAAAAGAGCCAAGAGTAGATCAGATACATAAACCAAATTGCTAAAGGAGCAAAATAATAAATCAAAATAGACCAACCGACTGAACTGTAATACAGATTAAACAGGACAAACAAAAACAGGAAAAAGACAGAAATAAAACCCCATGGGCTTAGAAGCCCATTATAAGCTTGTACTTCTAACTTTATCAATATTGATAATCTTATACTTTGATAACTACCACTATTTCTTGAACAACAGCGTGCCCATCTTGTACATATTCAGACTCAGATGTATCCATGCATGCCTCTCTTTCCACAAGGTAAACATGAGCGACTGATGCAACCTTCACTACTTAGGACTTAATCTCTTTGCTGCCTGCCTAATTTACAGAAATGAAATTAATCTAACCTAAACTTTACCTGCGGAAGAGCAACCAAAGAACAAATGCACTCTGAGTGGTCTCAACCCTACAAGGATTCAAGAAAACTGATTTCTTGCTAGTAAACCAGGACTTCATTTTGCAAATATCCACCCTCGTGCCATTGAATTGACAAACTAACTCGTCCAAACTTTGTTTCCTCTGAGCACAATGTATATCTCTTGAATTTAACACCAAATCCAAACCTTAGTTTGTCTTGTGGGTCAGTCAGAACCCTAATAATCCAAACAAATTTATCTAGAAAAGACTGGGTTACCGTCCCTGCTATCGTCAAGGCCTACAACCTTGTATTTCTTTTTGCAACCAGTTTGCTATTCTTCCCTGTCAACACTGGACCTTGCACTGAAACTATGAGTCAGTGACCTTGTACGAAAAACCTTGCTCTTCCTTACCTTTCTACTCTCGGAGAATGTCATAAGAACTGCCAAATATAGTGCCCTTGGAACTAGAAGGGCCTTTCATTGTTTCACAAGTTCCATCTGCAAAATTGTATCTATCACATCCAATTCTTCCTTAGTTGTTGAAAAGTTAATTGACTATGACAAGACCCGCTCCTAATTTCCCGAAATCCAAGACAAATCCTGTGGAAATTCCCGACATTACCCCGATGTCGAGCCCACTTCTAAAACTATATCCTCTTTCCCAAAAAGGAATAAGGGCGCGAGACTTTCTGCTGAAATTTCGGCAGAGTCTTCCCTGTAAATTGAACATTCCCCAAATTTCAACCTGCACAAAAACACGTTTAATATCCCAACAGGCAGTATGCACAATGTAATAACATGCAATTAACATAAACGGCCTTCGGCCTTCCGATAATTGGCAACAAACCACTAAGCACGCTATCAAATCAATTCATACCTTAAACAAGGCGAACAATCAATTCAATCACACTTAAGAATATCAAAAATATCCACTACATTTAATTTTCTCAATAGCCAACATACGAGATTTTAACCTTCTAACACAACCACACTTCATTCTCACCCAAATAGCAGGACCAACGACAAAATCCGCATAATACTCAAGTAAAGTTTAACTCGCGGCTGCACCTAGGCACTACCCTAGGCTGTCTACGTACCCTTACTAAAGGATCAAGCCACACGTAGTTCTTCCCCTAAAAACCCGATTCCAAACACAAACAATACCTTTATTCATCTCTCTATTATTCACAATATCTCCCCATACGCCGGTACTAGGGTCTGTCAACACGCCGAATAACTTACGCCATGTGCGACCTCAACATATTGTCACATAATCTCCCCATATGCCGGTACTACCAACGCTACGTATGGGGTCTGTCCGCACGCCGAATAACCTACGCCACGTGGGACCTAACAATCATATAATCCCCCCATATGCCGGAAATTCCAACGCCACATATGGGGTCTGTCTCAACGCCAGAAAATCCTACGCCATACGAGACCTCAACATCATATCACAATATCTCTTCATACGCCAGTACTACAAACGCCACGTATGGGGTCTGTTAACACGCCGGATAACCTACGCCACATTCGACCTCAACATATTATCACATAATCTCCCCATACGCCGATACTACCAATGCCACTTATGGGGTCTTTCCGCACGCCCGATAACCTACGTCACGTGGTGTTATAAAAAATAATAGTTTTCCTCTTTCCGTAAAGCCAAATACAAAATATTTATATTATAAATAACATATAAACAAATTGGAAAGCTTTGAAGGTATAATGAAATTGAAGAAAACAAAATAATAGGTAAGTAAAAGGAAAATAAATAATAAGTAAGAAGGTGAGTTTGGTACGGTGAAGCACGTCAAAGACGCTGTCCTAAAGCCTTTGTAGCCTCCCTACGTGCAGGTACTGACGGTCTACAAGACTCCAAGATACGACCCCTTGTACACAAACTCAAGATCCGCTATGAGCACGTTCACAGACAGATATAGGTATCCAAGTCACATAACCATTGCCCAAAATAATAATAATAAAGTAGAGAATATATGTAAAAGTAGAAAATGAGAGAATTAGAATGTGTATGTGATATTCTGATAGTGTATTGTATATATTGTGTGTGTATCAAATGTGAAGGAGGAGTGGCCTTTTATAGGCATCCAAAAACATGTAACCTTCACCAACCATAAAAATTCACCAACCAAAAAATTAAAGCTTTCACCAACCAGAAATAAAACCTGAATATTAAATATTTAGAACCCCCACAATAAATAAAATAAAACAGCCAAGATAATTAAATAAATAAAACGGTTAAATTTTTAAAACCTTTTAAAATTCCAACACGTAGGACCTAACAATCATAGGGTGGTACTTATAGTGTAATCAAAATCCGGGGAGGTACCTAGGGCAGTGCGTATAGCACTTCAAGCTGACATTCTAAAATCTTTTCATACATTTATACCTATATTTAAATATATAAGTTAAACCCTAATATTGTATAAACCTCAACAACATCCCAAGTACCTCACCCATCACCAATACTTTACCAAACATGCTAAATTAACTATTAATTATAACAATGGATTTCAATAAACCATTTAATTCATATGCATAAAGTTCTATCACAAAGCCATGCTAATTATTTAAAAATAAAGTCCATTCACTAAAGTCATAGCCGAACCCAAAGCTTACTTCCATAACTCACCCAACTCAAATCATTCCATAATTTCAATTATTAACATAATATCCAAGAGTTTCCTACGATAATAATAAACACTCTAAAAATCTCAACCTAGTCAACATACCTCAACAACGCTCAAGACCTGTCACTAGGGTCATTATAATCCTCCTAGGAAGGAAAAACTACCTCGGAAGACTTACGGTCAACCAACGGTCAAACTACCCAAACTTGGTCAAACGGGCCCACGGGCCCCACGACCTCCAAATTCCGATCTGAGAGTTCCTATGGGTTCTACAAGATATAGGACACTCGTCCTGCAAGTTTGATCCAGATCGGACGACCAGATTGCTCACGATCGCACGATCTGACGGTTAATATAAACATAAACTTTAAATTATTAAATCGGAACATCCGGGGCTCCGATTCATGATCCGTGAATTCCTACACGATCTTAGAACTGCCTAGATTAACATATATTAAATTCAAGACCATCCAAAGGTCCCAACCTTTCGAACCAAGATAACGCACAATAGGCGATATCCGTTCGGGACTCAAACGGTATCCAAATTAAAATCTGAGCACATCTACGCACTCGTGAGAACCAGGTGATTACATCGGGACATAGTGCCCTTTTTCTATAGTGCCCAAGCGCGGGCAGCGCGTGGGTGCCCAAAGCGATTACACATCGCTGGAAAATCTCAAAACCACGACTCCAAACTCCTACCCTATGTATAACACCCTATTTGGAACAACTTTTATTCTTGGACCTACCCCAAAAACTAACCGAAAGTGTCTGGAATCGAGATCCCAAAACCGGCCGAAACCTAAATCCAAAATCGAGCGACTTAGACTCAAAATTGATGCAATCCTACCCAACCATCAGCTAGAGCATGGAAAATAGGTAGAAATCCATACCTCACTCGACTGAATTGGTGGCCGGAGGAGAGAGATCGAGCGGTGAGAAGTTTTGTCAAAATCGGCTCTTTTTCGACGGATTCCTGCGAGCACAGTGGATGGGGACAACTGAGACCAGTCGGGAAAGGACGAGGGAGAGGTTGCGGTTCGAACGGGACCGGTCTCGAGGCCGGTCATGGACTGTGGCAGCGGCGAAAGCCTTGGAGGGTGGCGGCTGTGAAAAAAGAAGGGGAGGGGGCCTGTTCGCGACGGGGGAGAGAGAGAGAGAGAGAGAGAGAGAGAGAGAGAGAGAGAGAGAGAGAGAGAGAGAGAAATTTCTGTTTTTATAAAAAAAATCCCATTTTGAAATAATTACGATTGTGCCACTAAGTTTCTTTTGATCATATTTCTCTCGTTACAACTCCGATTCGAGTCCGCCACGTGTCTATGAACTCATCTCGCCGTGCTTTACGCAACGGTATAGTCGAAATTCCCAAATTCCTTCTCGGTCAAAAAGTCAACTCTAAGCCTAATAAAAATATTATAGGGGTAAAATGGTATTTTCTATAAATAAATTAGTATCGTTACAGACCATCAGTTCATTCTCCGTTCTGATTCATTCCTTCTCAGACATTACAAAACGTTTCTACAAGTGGTGATTATTGAAATCCAAGATGACCGATTTCTGAGCCTGGGTCAACAACCTTTCGACTTTTTTCCAACAGGGTAAGTATCCAAATTGTAACACCCCGACCCCGAATTTAACCCTTATTTAATTATTTAATTATTTAAGGGTATTTTAGTCATATTTTTAACCGGAGAGAGTTTGGGGCAGTGACTAGTATTTTTGGATAGGTCGTACTGAGACGAGTTCATAGACACGTAGTGGGCTCGAATCGGAGTTGTAACGAGAGAGATATGGTCAAAAGAAACCTAGTGGCACAATCGTAAATATTTCAAAATGGGATTTTTATAAAAATCTGGTTTTCTCTCTCTCTCTCTCTCTCTCTCTCTCTCTCTCTCTCCCCCGCGGGTCTCTCTCTCCTCTCTCTCGCGAGCGACGGCAGTCGGCCACGTTTTGGCCGGCCGTGCTCTCCTCCGACCACCGATGACGACGGGACCGGTACCAAAATGACCGGGCCGTCGTCCTCTTCCTACCCCAGCCACCTCCCGCCGCCAACCGCCGCGGATTCGCCGCAATCTGGAGATGAAGCGGCCGACGTCGTCCAAACTTTAAAGCCGCCGATCTCCCTCCTCCGGCCACCAATTCCGTCGACCCAGGTATGGATTTTGAACCTCTCGAGCTGCTCTAGCTGATGGTTGGGTAGGATTGTATCGATTCTTAGCGTAGCCAATTCGATTTTCGAATTGAAATTCGGCCGATTTTGGGATCGCGATTCCGGCCACTTCCGGTCAGTTTTTGGGGTAGGTCCAAGAAAAAAAGTGGCTCCAAATAGGGTGTTATACCTAGGGTAGGAGTTTGGAGCCGTGGTTTTGAGATTTTCCGGCGAAGCGTTATCGCTTTGGACAACCACGCGCTGTCGGCGCGTGTGGCGGTGCGTGGGCACTGTAGAAAAAGTGACACTGTGTCTCGATGAGATCCTTAGGTTGTCACGAGTATGTAGGATTTCACGGATCTCAATTCGGACGTCGTTTGACTATCGAACGGATGATCGCATATTGTGCGTTATCCGGGTTCGATAGGTTGGGACCGTTGGATGGTCCCAAATTTAATATATGTTAATCTAGGTATTTCTAGGATCGTGTAGGAATTCACGGATTGTGAATCGGAACCCCGGATGTTCCGAATAATAATTTTAAAGTTTATATTTTATATTAACCGTCAGATCGTGCGATCATGAGCGATCCGACCGTCCGATCTGAACCAAACTTGCAGGACAAGTGTCCTATACCTGGTAGAACCCATAGGGGCTCTCGGATCGGAAATTGGAGGTCGTGGGTTCCGCAGGTCCGTTTGACCAGGGTTAGAGTAGTTTGACCCTTGGTTGACAGTGAGTCTCCTGGAGTAATCTCACCTTTTCAGGGGAGATTATCGGGTGCTAGACTATTGTGGAGGGTTACACAATATTAGAATTATATATATAATTATAATATGTTTGTACAAGGGTACAAAAGAGTTTAGACTGTCAGTTTGGAGTGCTATACGCACTACCTTAGGTACCTTCCCGGATTTTGGATTCACTACAAGCACCACCAAGTGAAAGTTAGGTCCCACGTGGCGTAGGTTATCCGGCGTTGGGACAGGCCCCATACGTGGCGTTGGTTGTACCGGCGTATGGGGAGATTTGTAATATGATGTTCAGGTCTCAGGTGGCGTAGGTTATCCGGCGTTGAGACCGGCCCCATACGTGGCGTTGGTTGTACCGGCGTATGGCGAGATATTGTGATATTGTGTTGAGGTCGCACGTGGCGTAGGTAATCCGGCGTGTCGACAGGCCCCATACGTGGCGTTGGTTGTACCGGCGTATGGGGAGATTTGTGATATGATGTTGAGGTCCCGCGTGGCGTAGGTTATCCGGCATTGGGACAGGCCCCATACGTGGCGTTGGTTGTACCGGCGTATGGGGAGATATTACGATAGTATGGCATGGTCGCACGTGGCGTAGGTTATCCGGCGTGTTGACAGACCTCATAAGTGGCGTTGGTTGTACCGGCGTATGGGGAGATTATATGAAATCAAGAGAAATGCAATAAGGTATCGCCCAAGTGTGGCATTGGGTTTTATTGGAAGAACTATGTGTGGCTTGATCCCTCAAGGAGGGTACGTAGGCAGCCTAAGGTTATTAGGTGCAGCCGCAGACTAAATATTAGTCATAATTGGTATTTGAATTGTTTGGTAGTTGGTTAAGAATTATCGGAAGGCCGAAGGCCATTTGTGTGAATTGCATGAAATTATATTGTGCATGCTGCCAGTTGGGAATATTAAATGCGTTTTTATGCAGGTAAAAATTTTGGGAAATGTACAATTTATAGGGGAGACTCTGCCGAATTTTCGGCAGGAAGTCTCGGTCTTTAGTGTTTTGGCCTGGCATCGGGAGGATGTCGGGAATCCTAAAGGGTTCCCCTCGTGTTCTGAAAAATTCGGGGCGGGTCCTTTCACAAATCCTTAGAATCCACGATAACTGACATCGTGATTGGCAATTTCCTCTTACAAGAATTAGACTTCACAAGCAAAGGCATTTAACCTTTATTTGAGCAAAACCACATAAAATTGGCCAGCCAATTCATGTAAAAAAATCAACTTAAAGACACATTTTCCCAAAGAAAATTAAATTCCAATATAGATGCATCACTGTCATACTAGCCAAGAAACCCAAACTCCTGTTACACATTGAAACTCTCTAGCTCTAACAACACAACTTCATCTACTCTAAACCTTTGCATTTTAGTAGCTATGAAGATTTTCATTTCCCAATTAAACACTTTCGTCATGTCCTCAGCAACTTGCGTCTCAATTTCATATGAAAGGCATTTCAGGAAACCAAAAAATGACAGATAAATAAATCGAAAAAATAGCAACAAAACAAACATGAAATTCAATGGACATGAAGCTCCGAATAAACACCATTTCAATCTCTTAAAAAACCCATTTCCCGAAACACAAAAAATTGCAAACAAAAAAAGATAAAAGCAATGGAGAGGAAGAACTTAGAAACACACCGGTTCGGTGACTACCAAGATGCTTTTTAATGCCATTGAGCATGCCTTTAGAGGCCAAAGGACGAAAGACGATACGGGACATACGGAAGGTCTCGTAGATGGCGCAGCGCAGCCGGAGAAGATGCAGCGGTTCCTGACGCACTTGAAGGAGCTGTTTCAGGGCAGCTTGGAGAGCTTGAAGAGGTTCTCCTCGTGCAGGTCACTGGGAAGGCTTGGGTCCTTACGGAGGGCCTTGTACAGATTTCGCCTCAGCTCGTATTTCGCCGCCAGCAACCGGCGATGGTGGTCGCTGATATTGGCATTTTCCTCAGAAATTGACATGTCTTCCTTTTGGGTCGAATGCTAGCAAACTCAGATTTTGGTAGGGTTTCAAGCTTGGGGATAGGGATGGCAACAGGTCGGGTAGGGGCCGGGTATGACAATACCATCCTCATCCCCGCTCTCCATCCCCGCCCCCGTCCCCGAACCCATCCCCATTTAATAGGTTTCGGGGAATCCTCGTCCTCGTTCCCGTCGGGGGACTATCCCCCATACCTGCCCCGAATCCCCTATTTTTTTGCATAAAAAATATTTATCATACATTTTAACATTAAGTTTCATATTAAATTATTGTTTAACACATCCAAATTAACTATAAAGTTCAACTCAACTATTCAAAATCACATCAATATGAAATTCCATAGAAAATTAGAAAGAATTAGGAAAGGGAGGTTAACTTAAGGTTAAACATAAATATTGTACTTATATATTTATTTATTTAAATAAAACATATATATTTTCGGGTGAGGTTTGGGGATGGGGACGCCAATACCATCCCCTCCTCATACCTGTTGGGGAATTTTCAAGTTCGGGGATCCCCGTACCTGATACCCCTTTTGGCTCCGAAATCTCCCCCGGTTAGAGTCGGGGACCCGACAGGAACCCGCCCCCCCAGGGATTTTTGCCATCCTTACTTGGGGACAAGGAGGGGTGGTCCGGATTGGATCGGTTTCACCTCAAAATTACGACCGAATCAATTACAATATGACAGTTTGGTTTGGATAAAAGTTATAAAGAAAACCAAACCAAACTAAACCAATTTAAGATAGATTGGTTCGGCTGGTTTGGTCCTAAGCCCAATCCTCCTTCTTTTTGCATTTTTTCAACATTGTTAACCCAATTATAACAAAAAAAATTTACAATTTGCTTCATACATAAATCATTTTTTAGAGTACGAAACCATTCTAAAGCTCAAAATGTCATAGAACTTCATATTTCACTAACTAATATAGCTCAATTCAAATATTCATATATAGTTATTAATAATTAGAGTATTACATATGTAAAATAAAATATAAAAAAATAAATGGGGCATTTTGGAAAAGGCCAAAGGAGAGAGAAATATTTTTTAAAGAGCCAAAATGGACAAAAATGCCCTTATTTATTTTTGGATTTCCTAATGAATCCTTTACATTTGCATGTCTTTAGTTTGAAAGTTGAGAGGTTTTTTTGTTTTTTTCAGAAAAGTTTTGGCTTTTTCCAAAAGTAAAATTTTTTTTTTTTGGTAGCTAAAACCTAAATTTACTTAAATATAAATATACACATAAACGGTCCAGTTTGTTTTAGCCGGTTTACAAAAGTTCAAAACCAAACCAAACCAAATTACATACGATCCGATTTGGTTTTTAAATCGTTTGACTTTTTCTTGGTCAAAACTAGGTGTGGGCATCAATCCGGCCGATCCGACCAAACCGGCCCAACCAAACCGTATTTTTTGGTTTGGTTTGGTTTTGACTTTAAAAAAGTCAACAATTTTAAAATCTGAACCAAACCGGAGTAGTTTGGTTCAACTGCAGTTTTAAGCTTTGAAAAACTGTGCTAATCCGAACCGAGTAGTTTAAATATTAATTAATTATATATATATATATATATATTAGTTTACATGTGTCAATGGTTGAGTGGCTAATTAGATGTGTTAGTGTATACCCTACCACACTGAATTGGACTCTAAACAACTTACAACTCTTTCACATCTCATCTCATCTTCGTTGAATACGCAGCCCCATCTCAGCCCTTCTTCCTCACTCAACCCACCATTGATTTGAACCTGTTTGGGCCCAAATTCGGCACGCCCAAGAACAATAGACAGGCCCATGATAAAATTGCCTGCCCAGCCCAGAGACTTGAGAAAAACAAAAATAAAATCCAGACAGATTGGGCTTCACACCAAGAATGTTGGAAATAAAGCCTCAGCCCAAAGAAAGCCCAGATGTGGAAACTTTCGAAATAGGCTTCAAAGATCAGCTCGTAATTTTCGTTAGATTCAAGCCCAAGGGATCAAAGACACACCCACGTGATTGCCTCAACTTTGGAAAAGTCAGCAATTCCAACTAAAGTTTTAAAATGTGAGAGGGACGTCTCTGAAACACTGCCAATTGAAGATCAAAAACCCATCTGTGTTCAAGATTTTGCTCCAAATCAATACACCATCTCCCAAAGAATTCACGGATCACGCTTTCTAAATTAGAACGGGAAACAGGGAACCACTCAGAAAATACAAAAGAAAAAGAGCCAAACCGCCATAAAAAGCCCACACAGACGGTGGCGTTGGTTGAATTAGAAAGCTGCCACCTAGGAAACCAGGGAAGGGACTGTTTTTAGGAGGTGACTGCTCAGAACCTATCTGCCTTGATTGATAAGAAACCCTTCTTACTTTACATTATAAGAGATCTTTTTTGCCGCCCATTGTTTAGGATTAAAAAAATGACCTCCTTAGGAGGGTCTCTTATAAAAGCGAAAGAAGGCAAAGAAACAAAGGACACTCAATTCATCAATCAATCAAAAAACCAAACAAAAAAAACAATCAAAAGCTCACGTGGATCCCAAGAGAAAAACAGCTTTAGATCAGAATTCCAAAGTTCAGACTTAGAAAAAAAGTTTTCATCCCTTTCGTTACAAATTTGGTTCAGCAAAAGCCAAGAAAAACATAGCTCGAGTTTTTCACAAATATGAAAACCTCAACAAATTTTACAGCATAGTTCCAGCTTGCTAAATCCTCGAGAATAGCCACTTCTGTCCCTTCAAACTGAAGAAACTCAGTTCTGCCCGCTCAAAAGTCTCCCAAGGCTCGAAGTAGATTGAAGCTCTGCCAAAATTGAACTTTGGTATCGATTTACAGCTGAAGCCAAGCAGCTAAAGTTGTTGACAGCACAGTCCAGCACAGACATACCCAGTCCAGCCCGGATCAGAAGTTTCTACCCAGGCAGAAATGGGATTCCAGCCATCTTTTTGCCTTTCTAGAGTTGATTTCTCCCTTCTTAATTTTGTAAAAGGCAGTTCTGCCTGAAACAGTCTACTTTATTATTATCTATTCTGGCCAGAACAACCATTTGATACTGAGATAAATTGTGAAAGTCCTCACCAGTCTGAGGCAAGAAAAGAACTTACTTGAGAGATATTCCTCACCCAAATTTACAATCATTTGTTTTGGAAGTCAGTAACTTGAGGCGCAAGTTATCCATTCTAAAAATAAGTCTGCTAGAATTTACATTGCTAGCAGTGGCACGCTCACACACCAAAGAAAGCTGATTTGTCGACCAACAAGTGGTCTCCAAGCCAGTGGGGAACTTCGCCCTTCCACCTCAGGAGTAAAACACGAAGACGGGTGAACAGAACCACTACAACTTCCATTGCTTCAATCAAACCCATTCTCACATCGCACAAACCTCGTTGGTGTCGCACCTCCATCATCGGCGTAGTAGAAACCTCATCGGCATCGCATCTCTATCATCGGTATCGCACCTCCATCGTCGGCGTCGCACCTCCATCGTCGACGTCGCACCTCCATTGATTCAAACGTGCTCCTCTCAGATCTGATTTGAACTCTCAGGCAGAGTTCTTGCAGGGAAGCATCTGATTCGAACCTGTGCTGTGGTTTGAAGTAAGCATCTGTCTCAAACCAAGCCTGTGTTATGATATCGTCACTGACAAGTTTGTCATCTCCAGACATGTGATTCATGTTGAATCAATTTGGCCTTTCTAGTTTCTATGTTTAGATAACCAGTTTTGCCAATCTGATTATACGTGATTTTGTTTGTTTGAAATGTTTTGTTCTTGGTAAAGATTACCATTAAAACAAACTCATTCCTTAGCTTTGCCAATCTGATTATACATGTTGTGCAACCTTTTTCTTTTTCACTTTAGCACTTGTATATTTGTTTCCATTTTATTGAGAAAGTTGGTGTCTTATGCATTTGGTCTTTGGTTGTAGCGTACGGTCCTTTCCGAGCTGGAAATTTGGAATGTGAGTGGACTGAGACATCCATCAGTTAATCATCTCCATGTGTTTTTATTGTTGAAAATCTGTCTCATCTTTACTTAAATCGCGATTTATGTCATTTTCAGTGATAAATATTCCTTCTCTTTGTGCCCTTGCTTGGGTTCCACTATTTGTGTTTGGGTTTTGTAGTTTAAGCGGTTAAAAATAGTTATTCCATGGACTGTTCCTCCACTTTAGTTTGTGTTTTTGAATCCCCCTTTCATGATATTGCTTGTATAAACCTAAAAAACCCATGTCTTATTGTTTGGTATGTTCCGCATGATGTACGTCTGTGTTAAAAAACATCAGGCCGCCATCCACAGATTAATTTGGACTCCATTATTGTTTCTCGACGTCTCTGAATTTGAGGGATTAAATCATGTTCATAACTTTTATAAATTATTGGATTCTGAAAAGGACACGACTATTGGTTATGTCATGTATTGCCAATATGATTATACGTGATGTATAAAAAAAACCTAGGCTGACAACCTTTTTTTTACTTTTTTGGATAATGGTGTGTGATAATTGTTGGGTTTTCTATTCCTTATTTTTTTTGTGTTTGGAATTTTTTTAATTTCTCATTTTTGTTCTTTTGTAATTTCCATGAGTTTGGACTTACTGTAGAATAATTGTTGGGTGCAATCTATCTGATCAAGGAAAATTTATTTAATGTGCAATTTTTCTGATTAAGGTGCAATTTATTTAATTTGTAATTTGTCTGATTATATAGATAGAGGTAAACCCGGGGGTGGAAGAAGGTTTTACTTCTAATCAGCCATCACCTATGACTGAATCTGCACCACCAATTGTGACCTCTGAAGCTCAGACTAGTGCATCTGATCAACTTCCACCATTACCTTTTCAAAAAAAGAGAAAACTGACTCGGAAACCAAGTGAGGTATGGAATCACTTTGAATAATATCAAACTGGTAATCCTTCTGAACCTATTAGGGTTAGAGCAAGTATTGCAAAACTGCTGACTATAAATATGATCCAGCAACATGTGGGACATCAAGTTTGAGAACTCATATTACTAATTTATGCAAAAAAATACCCATATAGGGTGCCTGGTTCAAAACAAAAGGTCTTAACTTTTGCTAAGGACCAATCTAGAAGTATTACCACTCTTGGGGCAGCAGGATTTAATACGGAAGAATCTAGGAAAGCATGTCTTAGGATGGTTATTATTGATGAGTTGCCATTTAGTTTCGTAGATGGAGAAGGGTTTCGTCACTTTTGTAGTGTTGCATGCCCTAGGTTTATACCGCCATCTCGTAGAACACTTGCTAGAGATTTGCTTGCACCTTACTATGATGAAAAGCAACTTTTGAAAGCAAAGTTAGCTGCATATAGAATCTGCCTTACTACTGACACATGGACTTCTGTCCAAAATATAAACTATATGGTTCTCACTGCACATTTCCTAGATGATGATTGGATGTTGGATAAGCGTGTGTTGAATTTATGTGTAATTCAAAAGCACAAGGGTAGGACAATTGGCAGACTTATTGAGAAGTGTTTGATTGATTGAGGTATAGAGAGGGTACTCACAATTACCCTAGATAATGCATCTGCAAATGATAAAGCTGTATCTTATTTGCATAGTAAGATGAAAGATTGGCCGAATGGAGGTTTGTTGTTAGATGGTGTCCACTTACATATGAGATACTGTGCTCATATTGTAAATCTCATTGTAACCGATGGTTTGAAAGAGTTACATAATTCTGTTAAGAGTATTCATGATGCTGTCATGTATGTAAGATCTTCCCCTCAAAGATTAGAAACTTTTAAATCTTGCATTGAAAAAGATAAGATTGATTGTAAAGGCTTGGTTGTCTTGGTTGTCTTGGATTGTAAAGGCTTTTTCTAGGTTGGAAGATGAGGATGGACATTTTAAAAGCTACTTTGATAGAGGGAATACACCACCAGTTGAGGAGGATTGGGCAAATGCTGTTATCTTTGTCAAGTTTTTAAA
Organism: Prunus persica; assembly: GCF_000346465.2. NCBI lineage: Eukaryota > Viridiplantae > Streptophyta > Magnoliopsida > Rosales > Rosaceae > Prunus > Prunus persica. The sequence goes on from NC_034010.1 coordinate 13,787,065, forward strand.
AAGTTTCTATGACTTTACTTTGAGGTGTAGTGCCACTTTGCATGCCACATCCCATACAACTTTTCATGACTTATTTGCAATTGATTGTGAATTGGCAGAATTGAGTGTAGTAGGCAATTCTCTTCTATCTAACATGGATCAAAATATGAAATTGAAATATGATAAGTATTGGGGATCACTTGATAGTGTGAACCAATTCTTGTTGATAGCTGTAGTTCTTGATCCTAGGTATAAATTGGACAATTTATGATTGCATATTGCTGATTTGTATGTGCAAAATGATGCTTATGTTGCTGAGAAGACAGCTGGTGTGAGAGATCTTTTTGTTTAAAACTTTATGGGCTGTACGAGCCAGGTTTCGTTAGTAATCGAACTCAAAGTTTTAGTAGTTCTACTACATCCTCAAGTATTGGCAGCAGCATAGTGGTTGATATTTCTAACTTCTCAAGCTTTGGAGGTGATAGGAAAAATGCTATGAGAGAAAAGTGAAAAAAGAGACAAGAAGATAAAGAGGCAGCGGTTTTATCTCATGAGATAGATAGATATTTGTCGGATGCTGCAGAACAAGATATTGAACACTTTGCTATTTTAAATTGGTGGAGGGTGAATGCTTCTAAATATCCAGTTTTAGCGGCCATTGCAAGAGATGTGCTTGCAATTCCAGTCTCTACAGTTGCTTCAAAATCTACTTTGGAGGGATAACAATCAACTCATTTTGTAGTTCCTTGAGTCTTGCTATGGTTGAGGCTTTAATTTGTACACAAAATTGGTTGAAGTCACTTCAATTTCTTTACAAGTTGAGCCCACCATTGAGGAGATGGAGTTTTATGAGACCATTGAGTCAGGTATTTCTATTTTTCTCAATTAATTGCTTATAAAGTGTGAGTTTTATTGTGTTGAAGCTAAATATATGATTATGTATGTTTCTTATATAGAAATGTGGAGATCAAATGCTAATGTACATGTGCACATTTTCACTAATTGATTCTCTATTGATGCACAACCTTACAGTTATGATAATTTTCTTATTCATTTCTTATTTTGATAATCTTGTATCCTAAAATTTGTGTTGATTGAAACTACTTTTGTGCGTAGTATGGGGGCATGCTGGAAACTGGGCAGCCTTTAATTAAATGGAAATTATGAATTTGTATTTTGGCCAGCCTTTTATTTCTTAGTTTTATCATCTTGTATTTATTTCTTATGAACTTTAGAATGTTTGTTTTGATGGAAATTGTGAACTTAAATGCATGCTGGAAACTGGACAGCTTTTGATTAAATGGAAAGTATGAACTTGTATTTTGGGCAGCCTTTCATTTCGTAGTTCATCTTGTATTCATTTCCTATGAACTTTAGAATGTTTTGATGGAAATTGTGAACCTAGATGCATACTGAAAATTGGACAGCTTTTGATTAAATGGAATGTTGTTGTGTTAGCCTTTGATGGAATGAAATGATATAATGGCAAAATGTTAGCATTATAATTTATAATGTAAGAGCAGGTTGAAAAATGCATGGTTTTGTGTTAGGCACAAACCAGCCGAACCAATCCGAACCAAACCGGACCGTTATTTTCTTATTGGTTCAGTTCTGGTTTGAGAGTAAAACCGAACCAATCCGGACCGTGCCCACCCCTAGTCAAAACCAAACCAAACTGGTAATTATGGTTTGGTTCAGTCGGTTTCATCAGTTCGGCCGGATTGATGCCCACCCCTAAGGACAAGTCACAGCTTATTATGAATTATTTTTTGGCAAAACATAGCCCGTCTGGTAACATTTTCGGAGAACGTTTTCTGAGAATATTTTCAGAGAATGAAAACAAGAAAACAAATTTGCATTTTCAGGAAATGAAAATGTGTCTGGTAGATAATTAGAAAACATCTTTAGAAAACAAAAATAATGAAAATGTGTCTGGTAATACAATTGTTTTTCCTTCGTATTTTCGCTAATTTCAGTTCTAATTTTTTTAAAATTATGATATTTTTAGAGGAGAAAATTATTATAAACAATGAAAATATGTCTGGTAGTACAAATTGAGAATAATATTATGTGAATTATTTTTCAAGGGTATTTTTGCTAATTTCTGTTTTGAAAAATGTATAATATAACAAATGAAAAATTCTATTGTTTTTTAAAAGATAAAACTATCTTTTATCTCCTTTCTTTTTTCTTTTTTCTTTTCTCCTTTTTTTCTTTTTCTTTCTTTCTTCCTCTTTCCTTCCCAAACCCGCTCCTTTTTCCTTCTTTTCTTCCTCTTCTCTACTTTCTTTTTTCTACTTCCTTCCCTCTTTTTCACTCTCACTCCTCCTTCCTTCCATTACATGAATCCCATCAACCCACCTCTCCGGTTCCACTAATTAATGGTTGTGGTAGTTAGATTGGGTGGTGATGGTGGTTGAGCTGGGTATGTAGTGGCTGGTTTCTCTCATCTCTCCCTCTGCAACTCTCTCATCTCTCTCTCTCTCTCTCTCTCTCTCTCTCTCTCTCTCTCTCTTTCTTTTCCCTTTCCCTTCTTCTCCCTCTTTCTGATTCTTTCTCTTCTTCTTCTTCCCCTTTTTTTTTCTTTTCTTCTTCCTCTCTGTCTTTTTTTCTTAGTTGCAGATTTGTGTGATTATGAGTTTTTTTTTTCTTGAAATTTTGGGGATGATTATGGTTGGAAGGAGGAGATTTGATTGTTTTGGATATAATTTGATTGGATTGTTTGCTCAAGTGACGGAGGAGAGTTGGCTTTGATTCGGAGAGATTGAAAACAAAAACGCCGAAAACGAAAACGACTTTCTGGCATTTTCAACATTTATTCATACTTTCATTTTCATTCTCAGAAAACAATTTCAGCTCGTTTCTCAAAATAACCGGCCGAACACGTTTTCAGGTGAAAACAGAAAACAAAAACAGAAAATGGCCCTTGAAAATGATACTGAATGGTCCCTAATATTTTGGTAATTTTCGCTTTACTACAGTAAAATTTACCAACTTTTAGAGTTTGATACAGAAAGTTACCAAGTTTGTTAACTACTGACATGACAACAAAAGTACCACGTGGTCTACATTTATTATTAAATCAATTAATTAAATAAATAAACTTAAAAATTCAAATCCCTCTCTCTCTCTCTCTCTCCCATCGAACCCAGAACCCTATCGCTCTCTCGCTCTCTATAGAAAAGCAGAGGAACAAGATTTTTGGAAAAGCGAAGTCTTTCCGCCCATAACGAGGAGCATTAATTTGAGCCCAGCCATAATGCCGCAGGACCCATGTCAAATCATGATTACGAAGATAGGCCGAATCGGCCCTACTTAAGTTGGCGAATCGTCCTCCAATTAGAGCAAGCCATAGATCGTGTACTTGGTCACAACCCGTGTAACATTCCACATCGACCAACGGAGAGGGGGTGATGTGCCTTATATGTACATGCCTGCCTCCATCTTGCACGAGACCTTTTGGGAGCTCACTGGCTTCGGAGTCATAGAAACTCCAAAGTTAAGCAAGTTGGGGCTAGAGCAATCCTATGATGAGTGACCCACTGGGAAGTTACTTGTGAGTTCCCAAAAACAAAACCGTGAGGGCAGAGAGGGGGGCCCAAAATGACAATATCGTGCTACGGTGAAGCCGATCCCGAGATGTGACAGTTTGGTATCAGAGCCACTTTGCCGTGTGGTGCGAGTGTACCGAAGAGGACGTCGGGCCCCTAAGCGGGGTAGATTGTAACATCCCATATCGACCAACAGAGAGGGGGTGATGTGCCTTATATGTATATGCCCACCTCCATCTAGCACGAGGCCTTTTGGGAGCTCACTGGCTTCGGAGTCATAGGAACTCCGAAGTTAAGCAAGTTGGGGCTAGAGCAATCCCAGGATGGGTGACCCATTGGGAAGTTGCTCGTGAGTTCCCAAAAACAAAATCGTGAAGGCAGAGAGGGGGGTCCAAAGGGGATAATATTGTGCTACGGCAGAGCTGATCCCAGGATGTGACAACCCGGGTCATTAGGGACCGAGCATAAGGGCTGAGCATTAGAAATGCGTGTCCATTGTCTTGGAGAACTCGTTGATTGACAGCCACTAAAGCCAAAAAGAGTAAACAACTTGAAGGCAGCCGACCAAGGGGCCTATAACCGAGAAAGTGCAGAAGTAGATGCAAATCCTGCTTGGTTTAGACTTCTCCATTTGTAAGTTCCAGCTTCTCATATAAATACAAGGCCCTTAGCAACATTCTAAGGTCCCCGACCAAACAGGCCTCCAATAGAGCAACTTATCTTTTCCAGTTATTTATCTTCTAGTCATACACTTTAAAAGTCTTTAAATGCTTTCCTAGGAGTAGTGGTAAACTTAATTTTTCATCCATAAATATATCGTACGATGCTTGATTTTGAAGGCGCTGGACCACCCCGGTTACTATTCTGTCCCCCCGATATATCATACAACCTTCGCAATCTAGCGAGGCATGGGAGCACCATCCATATCCACCGTCGTTTCCACCACCAACCCCAATCAACGGCCTTATAGCTCAGGCCATGAACCTGACGGCTAGAATTGTTCCTCTCCCGGCCACAATCACTTTGAGTGAAGTCAGATCAAATAGGCTCACTCAATCCATCCATTCATCCATCTGCATCATCATCAAATGCAAGGTAGAACGTGTTGGCATGCTCGTGCACACCCCATCCAACACAAAGTAGGATGACTTTTGTTGGCGCATATCCCCTTAGCCTGGAACACCATATCGTAAGATTTGTACAGCCAACACCTAGTTAAAGCACTGAGACTCATAAAATGACCATTGATAGATTGAGCCTTCGGTAACCCTAAATCATCGCCAGGGAGAGCCTTCGACAACCCTACATGCCGATCAGGCTTAAGAAGGTGCATGTTTTACCAGGCTGGACAAAGGACACGTGGCAGCCTCTCAGGCAATACCCACAGTTCCACATCGAAATCCGACTCAAGGTGCACAACTCCCAAGATCTATAAGTATGAACGCATGCCCCCAAAATGAGGTAATTGTTACATTCGGCTACTTAGCCTCTGTCCAAATTACTATTCACTCCGTCCAGATATCTTCTACACCAAGAAATTTTCTTGCTAGAAATCGCTTTACAAACTCTCAAAATTTTTGCAAAAATACGGAAAGTATTTTTCAAACACAAGCCACTCTTTATATACTGATGGTTTTGGGTCGGGTTTGGGGATGAGGACTCCAATACCATCCCTGCCCCATTTCCATTGGGGAATTTTCAACTTCGGGGATCCCGATACCCGATACCTGTTTTGCCTTCAAATCTCCCCCCATTAGGGTCGGGGACATGACAGAGACCCACCCCCTTGAGGATTTCTGCCATCCCTAGGTCGAATGCTAGCAAACTCAAATTTTGATAGGGTTTTAAACCTAGGGACAAGTCATGACTTATTATGAATTGTTTTTTGTTAAAAAATAATTTTTTGGGTAATTTTCACTTTACTACAGTAAAGTTTACTGACTTTTAGAGTTCGATACACAAAGTTGATTTTCTTACCACTTTCATACATGACATCAGTCTTTCTGTTACCAAGTCTATTAATTGTTGATATGGCGACAAATGTGCCACGTAAACCCACTCATATGATACCACATGGTCCACATATATTATTAAATTAATTAATTAATTAATTAATTAAACTTAGAAAATAAAAATAAAAATACCTCTCTCTCCTTCCCATCAAATCCAGAACCCCATTGCTCTCCTGCTCTCTCCTTGCTCTCCTATTGAGCTTAGAACCCCAGTCAACTCTCTCTCTCCCCCCCCCACACCTGCGCTCTCCTTTGGAACCCAGAACCCTTTTTCCCCATGACAATCCACAAGACCCCCTCCTCCTCATCTCACAACCCACCCCCAAACTCGCAGAACCCACAACCCAACCCTCAGATGCAAAGTGTTAGATTTTTTTTTTTCCTTTTTCAATTTTTGAATTTGCAGGGAAATAGATGATCTGGATGGGTCTCAGGTAGGGCTAGGGGTGGATCTCGGGTGGGGGTGAAAGTGGTTGTCTCGTGGCGTTGGGCTTGAGGGTGGGTGTTTTAGAAAAACGCTTTCTCCCCCTCCTCTTCCCAATGCACCTCCCCCCACCTCCTTCTCTCACGTCGCTCGTTCCTCGTCAGTTTTCCTGATGAAGATTTTGTTCCCCTCAGCCAGCCCTTTATAATTCTTTTTTCACTAACTGAATTGGAACAATAATGATCATAAAAAAGGAAAATGGAAAAAGCCCAGAACCTTCTCGGCGTCCCTCACATCGCCACCTGCGATCTTGTTCGCAACAAGCTCTCATTTTTAGGCCTTTTCGCTCTTCAGGTCCTCTTAGGCTTTAGGGTTTTGATCTTGACTTTTTTATTTCCTTTTGATTTATGCAAATATAATATAATTTAATTAGAAATTCAAATTTAATTAAATTAATTTAATTCACGAAGGATTATATTTTGTGTTGGAATGTTACAATCTATCCCCCTTAGAAAAATTTCGTCCTCAAAATTTCATACCTGTCACTCAAAGGGGTATGGGTACTGGGCTCGCATCTACTACTCGGGTTCCCAAGTATCTTCCTCCACAACCTGATATGAAGGGAACTTAACTTCCCACGTTTTCCGAACCCACTCATGATGAAGCTTCGATCCGAGGGTCACTCAACTTCAAAACATTCCAAAATCTGGCCTTCAAAACATGAATATCACCAAAATGCAAACTTAAATGTCGGGACTCTAGTACCTCTCCTGACATTTGTTCGCCGTTAAGGACTCTAGTCCTTCTATCAAAGCCTGATGAAACCAAATTTGAAACCCGTTGTGTTCAAAAGAGAAGGGGCCAAGCAAGTAATTGGCATGAGGAAAATTATAGATTATGCAATCAACGCGTAATCTAATCAGAAAAGGGTATTGGTTCATGCTGTGAACATCCACCTTATGCAATGCTATACATCTCCTTGCCTCTAATTATTTCACATAGCTCAAAACGATTGAATACTTCAGCATCAGAGACTCTATGGAGTCAAGAAAGGTCACAACCATGTTGACAGCTAAGCCAATGGCTCTAGCTAAAAAAAGAAAAAAGAAAAGAGAAATCTCCTTCTCCAACTGTGAATATCCTTTAATAGCTGATGCAATGCTTAATCTTCCTCTGAAAGCTATACGCTTCCATTTGTGATTTAATTTTTGCTCTGGCTCTCCCACTAAGAGAAGTCCAAGTTCTTTGACTTGTTAATATTTTCCTTCTTTCTTTAGAATTGATAGACGACGTTGCCAATATAATTCTTCGAAAGGAATACCCGAAAGGATCATTTTTACCGAATTGTAATCATCCATGTCATCATGATTACCTTCCATATCTTTCATAAGTAACTCCACGAAGTACTCTTTCGGCACCCCTCCGTGACATAGAATTGCAATTGAATACTTCGAAAAGTATGCATTCGTATGTGATTTGCTTACTTTAACTATCTCCAGTCCTATCCTTCGTGATATTCGAGTCCACACGAATAAAGTACCGCTTCACCCAAAACACCGTCACTTCCCACTTGGATTTGCCACGACTCACTGTCGACTTTTGCGACTCCGAACATAAAATCCAGTAAGTTTCTTAGAGCTACGAATTTATGAAACACCACTACTACAATTTGTTTGTCCTTTGCGTCGAGAGGCACCATTCCAAACCAGAACACAACACACTGCCAAAACTTAAAGATGCACACAAGGTGCAAAGTCCGCAGGAATTTGAACCTCAAGCTCTAATACCAATTGACAGGACCCGCCCGGAAATTGCTTGAAACTCAGAACAAATCCTGTGGAAATTCCGACATCACACCGATGCCGGGCCCACTTACTGAAACTATAGTCTCCTTTCCCAAAGAGGAATAGGGGCACGAGGCTTTCTGCCAAAATTTCGGCAGAGTTTCCCTTATAAATTGGACTTTACCAATTTTTTCCAACCTGTTAAACAAACACAGTTTAATCACAACTGGCAGCATGCATAAGATATGTCATACAGTTTACATATAGGCCTTCGGCCTTCAAATAATTTGAAGCAAGAACATTATCAATGCTCTTAAATCAAATAAGGAAATTAAACGATGCAATTAGTGAATTCAAACTAATTATGCATGCTCACTGTAACCAACATAAAATAGCTTCCCCAATTTCCATCACGTGATGTTTAACATCCTCACAGGAACGCAAGTAGCTTAAGGACTTGGTTTAAATCGTACAACGATCCAAAATGGGTTCAAAAATTGTCTTGACCACGACCACATTTTAACAACACTCACTTAGTCAAACTAGAATATGAATAATTATTTAATTGCACCTTAGTTTCAACATAGTTTCAGGACCAACGACAAGGTCAGAACCAAACTCGATAATAACAACATAAGTAAAATTTAGTCCACGACTACACCTAGGTATGACCCTAGGCTACCTACGTACCCTTTGTGAGGGATCAAGCCACACGTAATTCTTTCATCAACAGTCACAACTCCGATAATATATGATTTTCCTTTTACATAAAATCAATGATTAACTTTATATTCCTTTTTTTTTTATCAATTTTTTGCGCGCAACCATACCCTATCCAAGGCGTATGTTGCCAAACAACACTTTTCAATCCGGGACTTAGACATTCATACCAAGGCAGGGTAATCACAAAGCACAAACTCAAGAATCTCAACTTGGGAACAAATCCCCAAATATATGTATATATATATAATCACGCCCACCTCCCACCGTCATCATGTATCAAGAAAAACAATCCAATCCGGGGATCGTTTGACTGGACCACATGGAGGAGTCCTCAACAACCATGTGGCCAGGGAACGAGCCGTCCAACCGGGGGACTAACCCTTAACCAACATGTACAGCCGAAACCCTCAAGACTCACAAGCCTGTGACAAGTCCTACGCACGCAGTCTACCCAATCAAGGGTCTACGATAACACCCCATTAAGGTATGCCTGGGTACCAACATATCCACGTATCCATATTCATTTCCACTGTTTCCAAGTATCAGTATCCAAGCGGAGGTACATATGATGATGCACATCATGTACCAGGGAAAACAATCCAACCGGGTATCGTTTGACTAGTCCACAAGCAAGAGTCCTCCATTGACCATGTGGCTAGGGAACGAGCCGTCTAACTGGGGGATGAACTCTCAGCCAGCACGTACAACCGAAACCCTCAAGACTTGTACGCCTGTGACAAGTCCTACACGCACAGACTACCCCCCTAAGGGTCCATGAAACACCCCGTCAAGGGTGTCCGAGTGCCAACATATCCAAACCATATCCACAATTCTAAATATCCATCAATTCCAGAATCTGTATCCAAGGAAGCCCACATGCCCGAAACACGGCACGTGTGTGTATAGTAACCAGGGAAGGTACGTATGATGGTGGAGTTCGTAACCCTTATAACAATATTTTCAAATGATATTTCCTTCCTTACTTCAATTGTTCCAAAAATCTATTCATAGTGTAGACAATAAACTCTCAAGCATATAATCCATATTTAGGGAGGTACATATGGTAGTGCTAATAGCACTCAAACTAACATTCTAAACTCAGATCTTTCCAACATCTCACAACAACACCCCAAGTACCCCACACATAATCAACATAGATAGCTCTTTCTCAAAATATTATATATATGAACTCAAGATACTCAAATATGTCAAAACCCACACATACCACAAATACTTTACATAAATGATAAATTTAACTATTAAATATCAAATGAATTTCAATAAACCATTAAATTCATATGCATAAAATTTCCATCACAAAGCCATGCTATTTATTTGAAAACAATGTCCACTCACTAAACTCATAGCCGAACCCAAAGCTCACTTTCATAACTCACCCAACTCAATTAACCCATATTCATTCATTCCATAATTTCAATCATTAAAATAAAATCCCAGAATTTTCATACGATAATAAAAACAATCTCAACATCCCAACAAAGTCAACATAACTCAAATAACGATCGAGATTCGTTAATAAGGTTGTTCTAGTACTCCTCGAAGGGTGAAACTACCTCGGAAGACTCAAGGTCAACCGGGGGGTCAAACTACCCAAACTTGGTCAACTGGGCCCTTGGGACCCATGACCTCTGTTTTACGATCCGAAAGTTCCTATAGGTTCCACAAGGTTTAGGATACATGTCCTGCAAGTATGGTCCAAATCGGAAGGTCGGATCGCACACGATTGCACGATCGGACGGTTACCGTAAAACTCAGCTTTAAGTTATTGAATCAGAACATCTGGGGCTCCGATTCACGATCCGCGGATTCCTAGACGATCCTAAGAATGTCTAGATCAACATATATTGGAATGGAGTCGATCCAACAGTTCGAACATATCGAATCCAGATAAGGCCTAGTACGCAATATTGGATCGACGATCAAACGATAACCAAATTGAAATCCGAGAATACCGTTATACTCGGGACAACACAAGGATCATTTTAGGACACAAGGCCAAGAACCTGTTTCCCATGGGGGGGGGGGAGAGAGAGAGAGAGAGAGAGAGAGAGAGAGAGAGAGAGAGGGGGGGGGGGGGGGGGGTTTGGCATTCAAATTAGCTTAATATTTAAATAGTTTCTTATAAGAGTTTCGCCGAATATTTACAGTTCCTATAGAATAACATTAGAAAAATTTCAAAAGAAAAGTCATGCAGCCTAGGTAAGCCATCACGTTAGAGAGTCAGTCAAATGGTCGACTTATGTTCATTGAAAATTTTATTGACTTCTTGAAAATTTATTTACTGTAAAAGCGCCAACATTGTTTCCGATTTCTTGTGAATGGTCGATTGAGCAAGTTAAATTTATTGCTGTACTCGACATATCCAAATACATCTGCTCAGGAAAAAATCCAGTGCCACTTTAGCTCAGAGATGCAGCGATTCCTCATCGCTTGCCTTTGCATGCTGTATATGGTTTTCATTAAACCGGTTGGAGCAGGACAAGATACATGCACAGAATCTAAGTGCAGTGACGATCATGGCCTGGCTATCCATTTCCCACTCCACGTCAGACATCATTGTGGTGATCCTGGGCTTTTATGCAGTGGTAGACAGGAGAAGGTTCTTGAGGAGCAAGTAGCACTCATAAAATTCTTTGTCAAAAGCATAGATTACAAGCGTGGGCTAATGGAAGTATATAACGCAGATGGCTGCCTGCTGTTAAAGCCCTTAGAAACCCCTAACATTCCAAACTGCCCCTTCCACTTATTGGATTTTGAAATACGTAACGTTACCTTATTCCATTGTCCTACTCTTGCTGAAAGAGATATATATCAAGTCCCCTGCCTCCGCGGCAGCCCTGGCTACAGAGTTCACGGCATTTCTTCTGATGATGATTTGTTTTACAACCTCCCGTACCTAAAGTCCTGTACAAGGATGTACGATGCTTTATCACTTCCATTTCCAACTTGGGATAGAGGTTACAGCTATATTCTTCGCTTTAAATGGTAAGCCAAATTGCACAGAATGTGAAGCGAGGGGCAAGAGGTGTAGATTGAAGGACAATGGCATCAACAGTGAAGTTGAATGTGTTCACTTGAAGAAAGCAAGTAAGGATTTTTTCACATATATTCTGCTCAATTTTTTAGAGTTTCCAAAGTAAATCATATTCACAAACATGACAATCTGATTTTGAAATTATGTTTATGTTTATAGGCAAAACAATGGAATTCGTGGCAGCGGGTGAGTTATCTAAGACAGGTCTTTTCTTTTGCTTTGTTTCATGTCGAGAAGACGTTGGAAGATATGTGTTTGCTCAAGGATTGTATTTACTTGCAGGTGCAACGCTGGGTTCATCCCTTCTTTTAGTACTGGTCATTGCAGTGTATCGTGTCAATAGCGCTAATCAAAAGGAAAAAGAGAATCAACTGAAAATCGAAAGGTTTTTAGAGGATTACAAAGCTCTCAAGCCAAGCAGATATTCATACGCAGATATTAAGAGGATCACAAATCAATTCAAGGACAAGTTGGGCCAAGGAGCCTATGGAACTGTTTTTAAAGGAAAGCTTTCTTCTGAATTCTTTGTTGCTGTGAAAGTACTTAACAATTCTAAGGGAAATGGGGAAGAGTTTGTAAACGAAGTGGGAATGATGGGCCATATCCACCACGTCAACGTAGTTCGCTTGGTTGGCTTTTGTGCTGATGGATTTAGACGAGCTCTTGTTTATGAGTTCTTCCCCAATGTTTCGTTGCAGGATTTCATTTCATCAGCTGATAGTAAGCACAGTTTCCTTGGTTGGGAAAAGTTGCATGATATTGCTGTAGGCATAGCCAAAGGAATTGAATATTTTCACCAGGGATGTGATCACAGAATCCTCCATTTTGATATCAAACCCCATAATGTTTTGCTAGACCACAACTTCACTCCAAAAATTTCTGATTTTGGTTTGGCTTAACAGCAAATTGTTGACCATGTGCATGTTCTTACATAATTTCATATTGTTTATCTCCAAAATACTTCTTTATTGGAGTAAATTTGGACAAGTCCATGTACATTATTTTTTGTTCTTGGGTTTATGACGCAGAGACATAAGGGATAGGGAGATCAAATGATAGCCCTATAAGTAACAATGTCGAAATCCACCAGAGAAATTGAGTAAACCTCAAATATATTGATTGAAAATAAGATCAAAATCTCAGGATGGTCCAACGCATTCCTTTTATACAAGAGAAACCCTAGACTTGCTTGGAAATCTAATGAGAAACCCTAGACTTGCTAAGAAAGGAAAATAATAAAAGTTTCCCAAAATATTCTAAAAACATTAAATGCTGAAAAGTTAAAGTAAACGATAGAATTTGGCTAAAATACCCCATACATCACAACAAAGTAGTGAGTTGCATTTGTCACGCCGTTCTCTTCAAACTGATAGTTCAAGGACCCGATTCAAAGCTTAGGGCCCATACTTGCACAACTTGGGCTTTGCTGGCGCAACGACGTGCACGCCTGTCCAGTTGTTCCTCGATCAACTCGGCCATATGTTCTACATCAGTCCCTTCCACTTTGGAAGAACTCAACCCTGAGTTATCTTCAGGATAAAGATGATCATCTTCATGGAATGCATATAAGTTAGCAACATTGAAAGTGCTTGAAATCTCCATGGATGGGGGCAAGTCCACAACATAAGCATTGCCGTTGATCTTTTTTAGAATCTTGTAGGGACCATATTTGCGAGGCTGTAATTTGCGATAAGTACCCACTGGAAACCTCTCCTTCTTCAGATAGACCATGATGGAGTCGCCTTCATTAAAGACCTTGACTCTTCTATATGTCTGTATGCGGCGGCTTTGTATTTAGCATTGGTTTTCTCCAACCTCTCCTTGACCTCATTCTTCACAACCTGGACGTTTTCTGCCATTTGCTCAGCTGCAGTACTAACACCATGGGCCTTGGGTAGCTTCACTAAATCAATCATATGGTTAGGAACCGAAGTGTAAACCAAAGCGAAAGGTGATTTTCCTATGACACTATGAACATCACTGTTATAAGCAAACTTCACTTGAGGCAGTACATTATCCCACTATTTGGATTTGTCTTCACAGACGCTACGGATCATGTTACCCAAAGTTCTATTAGTAACTTCTATCTGGGGATCAGTTTGGGGATGTGCAGTACTGTTGCAATTAAGGGCGGTTCCAAACATCTTCCATAAAGTAACCCAGAAGTGACTGAGGAACTTGGTGTCACGATCAAAGGTGATGGATTTGGGCATGCCATGCAAATGAACAACCCCCTTGAAAAATAATTTGGCTATGCTAGCAGCATCATTTGTCTTTTTGCACGCAATAAAGTGCGCCATATTGTAGAACCTATCAACAAAAACAAAAACATAATCTACTCCCCTTTATGTACGGGGGAGTCCCAACACGAAGTCCATGGAAAGGACTTGCCAAAAATCATTAGGCACAAACAAAGGCATGTAAAGACTAGTGTTTTGAGACTGACTCTTAGACACCCGACAAGTGTAGCACTTTGGCACTATCTTTCCCACATCCTTTTTCAATTATGTTCAATAATATCGCTCCTCGTTGCCAGCAATTGTTTTGTCTCTTCCCAAGTCCACTCAGGCCTCTTCCATGTACATCTCGAATTAGCTTCTCCCTTAAGGATGTCTCAGGAATACAGAGTTTGTTGCCCCTTAAACAAATAACCATAAGTGAGGTGAAAATCTGTAACAGGTTAGTTGCGAACACACTTGGACCAAATCTCCTTAAAGTCTTCATCGACTTCATACAACTCCTTCAAGAACTCAAATCCCACAACCTCTTGAGCCATGGTAACTAGCATGTTTGCTCTTCGGCTTAAAGTATCTGCCACACGATTAAGGGTACATAATTTATGTTTAATCACAAAAGGGAATTTGTGCAGGAAGATACTCCACCTTATGTGCATCTTGCTCACGGATTTCTGACTGTTGAGGAACTTCAGGGCCTGGTGATCTGTAAAGAGTACAAATTCTCGTTGCACCAAGTAGTGCTCCCACTGTTTCAAAGCACGAACCACATCATAATTCTTGCTTGTAAGTACATCATTTTTGCTAGGTTCACTAAGTTTCTCACTAAAAAAGGCCAGGTTCCTTCTCTGGAGACAAAACTGCACCTACTCCCACCCCACTTGCATCATATTCGACCTCGAATATCTTCTTAAAGTTAGGAATGGCTAGGACGGGGGCGGTGCACGGCTTGTGCTTAATGAGGGCTAAACTATTCTCTTGCTCATCACCCCACTGAAACCTTCCTTGCTTCAAACACTCGGTGATGGGTGCAGTAATGGAGGGTAAATGACGAACAAACCTTCGATAAAAGGTAGCCAACCCATGAAAGCTTCTGAACTCACTTACTCTTTCTCGAGGTAGGCCAGTCACTAATAGCTCGCACCTTCTCGTCATCTACCGAAATGCCATCCTCGCCAATAACATAACCTAGAAATAATAATTTATTGGTGCAAAATTTACACTTTTTTAGGTTGATGAAAAGTTGGTTTACCTCAATAATTAATTTGGATAATATTTTTCGAATAAGATTTTCGGGTTCCTACGTGTCAAGACTATTCATAATCGGATAAAATTTTCTGGATAAGATTTTTGGGTTCAAATTTCGGATGAATTTCAAATTTCAAATTTCTGATGAATTTCAAATTTCAGATAAGATTTTCATCCTATCAAATCAAGCCACGTGGCATCTCTATATGGCCAAAATTTTCTATAAAACCAGAGGCTCAGCTCATACCTCTTACACCACATCTTTCTATATTTTCATTTCTCAGAGTTTAGAATTCATACTCCATTCTCAATGGAAGATTTGAGGAGACGCTTGGAGAGACAAGAGCGAGAAACAAATAAGAGAAGCTGTAGACGAGCTGAAAGGCGAAGGTTGCAGAGAGAAGAAGATGAACAAGTTGTCATAGCAGTGGCTTTGCTTAATGAAGAGAACCAAGGTCGCCGCTGTGGTTCACAAGTCGGCCATGGCCCGAATGTGGACAGACATAGGCATTTTCGGGGTAAGAATCTTTTGGAAGATTATTTTATCCCAACTTCTTTGTACTCTGATGTTGATTTTCGAAGACGATATAGAATGCAACCTCATTTGTTCAATAAAGTCATGTATGATATTTGCAATTATGATGCATACTTTGTTCAAAAGTGTGATGCTGCTGGGGTTTTGGGACTTCTTCCGGAGCAAAAGCTTACAACTGTTATATGAATGTTGGCGTATGGTTCATCTGCTGATCAGGTGGATGAGATTGCCCGAATGGGGAAGTCTACTACGTTGGAGTCCTTGGTAAGATTTTGTGATGCAGTTGAAACTCTTTACACTCGGGACTACCTGCGTAGCCCTACTCCTTGGGATCTCCAACTGCTTTTACAAAAAGCCGAAGCTCAAGGATTTCCTAGAATGATCGATAGCATCGACTGCATGCACTGGCAATGGAAGAATTGCCCAACTGCCTGGCAAGGAGATTACAGAAATAGAAAAGGCCAAAAAAGTATCATCCTTGAAGCAGTTGCTGGATTTCATACATGGGTTTGGCATGCCTTCTTCGGAGTTGCCGGATCCTAAAATGATCTCAACGTGCTGGGTCAATCCCCGGTCTTCAACTATGCTTTGAGAGGCCAAGGCCCCAATATCACCTATCAAGTCAACAATATAGTCTACCAGACGGGGTATTATCTAACTGACGGCATCTACCCGAGGTGGACCACATTTGTCAAATTCATTCCGAATCCCCGATCCCAAAAGCAAAAATTATTTGCTTCCTATCAAGAAGGATACAGGAAAGATGTCGAAAGGTGTTTTGGCATCCTTCAAGCTCGGTGGTTGATTATTCGAGGTGCGGCCCATATGTTTGATGAGGAGGTCCTTAGAAGCATTATGATGACTTGCATCATCCTCCATAATATGATTGTCGAGGATGAGTATGATTACGATGCTGCAGAGGTCCTACGAACAGTATCCCATGAACACGGCCTTGACATGAATTTATAAAAGGCCCATGGGGCCAAGTGGAGAACCATTTGAGCCGGATCCGTTGGTTAGGGATGGTCGTTTCATGAGGCGTATGGTAGATTGATATACAGAGATGCAATCTTCGTATATTCATGAAAGGCGTCAACTTGACTTGATGCAGCATTTATGGGCGGTGAAAGATGAAGCATATATGCTTTAGTTAGGTTTTATTTAGTTATGGTTTGGTTGTGTTGTTTTTTTGTTTTATGGTTTGGTTGTGGTTTGTTTTTATTATTGTGCTTTGGTTGTAGTTTCTTTTATTTTTTATTATGCTTTGGTTGTGGTTTTTCCTTTTAATTATGTTTTCTTTGATGTATGGAATATGTTGAATAAAAAAATATTTTATTGAATGCTTTGTTTATTAAATAAAGAAAGCCAATACAACTACTAAAATAAATAATTACTACTACTAAAATGAAATACATGAATTACAACAAATAAAAATACAAAACATGAAAAATAAAAATAAATAAAAGGTATGCCAACTAATTTAATGGTTTTCATCATTTAACCAATCCGTGTTGCTAGGCCTATCGTCACAGAAAAGTCTTCTTCTCATAACATCCCTTCGTTCTAGCTTCCACAATTGTTTTGTTTCAGGGGACATATGGCTTGTATCCATGGCCGTGGTTTCCCAATCCTTTTTGTCAATGAGTTATTTGCCCAAAAATTCCCTTTCTTGTACAAATTCTGCTCGAATTGCCATCTTATTCTCTTGGTGTTTCCGCTCCATTTCAATTCTTATGGCGCTCTGCCTTGCAATTTCTGTTTGGGCCAACAAATTACGGGCCCAGCCCAACGCTGAAAGCCCAGAATGACAAAACAGACCACAGGACCCAAGCAGTCTGGACTTTGCGATTAAACAGGAACCGAGGGATCAAAGTCCAAGAAAGCCCAGCCCAGGATCTGTCAAAACACAACGATAACTTAGGCTTCAAAAAAAGGCAAAGAAGGAAATTAGCCTATAAACTCCAAAAAACTCGACCTGGCTTGGCATGATTAAAAGAAAGGAAGATAAGCCCAAAAAAAAGAAACAGACCCACGTGATCTCCTGACTTGGAAAAGTCAACAAATTCAACTAAGATGATAAAAGAGTTAACAAGGGCAGGTATGAAAAGACATCTCTGAAATCTCTGCCACCAGAAGATCAAAATCCCTTTCTTGCAAAAATCTGCTCTAAAGGAATGCACCATTTCCAAGAGATAAGCAGACTATGTTTGGTAGATAAGCAGGAAGCAGGCAGTTGTTCATCTGGAAAATCAAACTAACCATCACAGTTTGAGCTCTTACAAAAGCAGTTGGAATTAAAGAAGGGGTAGGTTTTCTTTCAAGAAAAATAGGGAACTGATTGCTTTAGGAATTGACTATTGAGAGCTTATCTGCCAGAATTGATAAAATTCCCTTTTCTTTACATTTAAAAATGAAAGATCTTTTGAGAATTTTTGCTACCCATTATTAAAGAATCAGAAACCCCATTCCAAAACATTTCTTACAAATATAAGAAAGGGTGAACAAAGCAAAGGACACACAATCAAACAACCAAAAAATCAATCAAAGACAAAAACTCAAAATGATCACTTCATCTCAAAGAACCTTCAAACAAACTGAAGCAACCAAAAGCTCATTGAGCCACAAGAGAGAGGCCAACTACAAACCAAAACTTCCAGTTTCAGACTTAGAGAAATAAGTCATTCAAAACGAGATTTCTCTCGTTACAAATTTGGTTCAGCAAAAGCCAAACCAAGCAGAGTTCGGGTTTTACAAATATAAAAATCTCAACAAATTTATGGAGAGCACTGATCAAGCAAAACAGGTACCACAACGCAGTTCCAGCTCAGTAATCCTCAAAGTCCAGCCACTTTTGCCCCTTTCAGACTAAAGAAGCCGCAATTCTGCCCTTTTAAGAAGCCTTCCAGGGCTTGAAATAGATTAAAGCTCTACCAAATTCGAACATTGGTATCGATTTACAGCTGAAACTAAATAGTTGAAGTTGCTGACAGTCTAGTCCAGCACAGGCATACCCAGTCTAGTCCGGATCAGAAGCATCTATCCAGGCAGAAATGGAAGTCCAACCTTCTTTGTGTCTTTCTAGAGTTGGTTTTTTCCTTTTGAGTTGTGTAAAAGGCAGTTTTACCTAAAATCAGTTCGTTTTCTTATCATTTATTATGGCCAGAACTACCAGTTTTATATTGAGAAAAATTGTGATGTCCTCACCAGTCTGAGGGAAGAAAAGAACTTACTTAGAAATCAGTAACTTGGCCCACAAGTTATCTATTTTTCAGAAGTCTATTAGGATTTTCATTGCTAGCAGTGGCACGCTTGCACACTAAAGAAAGTTGACTTGTTGACCAGTCAATGGTTCTCAAAGCAATGGGGAACTTTACCCATCTGTCACAGGAACAAACGTAAAACGGATGAACAATTTCCTCCAAAATTGTTGATGTATTACTGCTAGAATTACTCCCTTTCTTCGCCTTCGCAGCCTTTTGAACAATGGGCCATGGCTCCTTTTCAATGGGTGAGTCTTGACTCATAGGGGAATCGAGAGGTGAATTCGGCATGAATTTTTTTCCACATATGACAAAATTTCATCTCATTGCCTGACACGGGACAATGACTAATTTGGACCCAAGACTCGGACAAGAAAACATCTTCTATGGTGCTCCACGCCCCTCCGGTTTCGATAGAAGCAGCCATAAAGATAAGAAATAAAAATACAATTTGAAAGAGAATAAAATGTTGAGTAAAGAATGAATAATAGTAGAAATAGAAGAAAATGTATGAGGATTGGTGCTGAAAGTGAAGGGTATTTATAGGTATTTATAGAAAAAAAAATTCAGAATATTTTGGTATTTTTTTTTAAAAATGTCAAATTGTTTTCATAATTTTATTGCCAAAAAAAGGCTAGCCTTTGGATTGGAGGAGGAGAAGTAGATCGGAGCGCCCAGGCAAAGACACGTGTCTTCTAGTCGTTGGAAACGCGCAGGGCTGATGTCAGTGCACGCGAGTTCAAATTTTTTTTACCGTTGGTGCGTGCAATGCACGCGCCAACGATAAAAAAATTTGAACTCCGCGCGATGATGTCATCCTCCCCTCAAGCTTCATCTCGGGCGAAACCTGCCTTCAGGCCAGCCCATGCTCGTGGGTCCCACAGTCAGCCTGAGCAGCAATAGCCCGTTGGAAATGGATTTTTTTCGCAGCCCCCCCCCCCCCCCCCAGCCTGGGCTTGGGATCCTCGCTGGAATGGCTCTAATACTCGAAGGACCTGTTTCAAATGCTCCAAATGTTCTTCCTTGGTTCGACTATAAATTAAAATATCGTCAAAATAGACCACAACGAAAGAACCAATAAAAGGACAAAGAACCTGGTTTATAAGGCGCATAAAAGTGTTTGGCGCATTTGATAAACCAAAAGGCATCACCATCCACTCGTACAAGCCATCCTTGCTTTTGAAAGCAGTATTCCACTCATCACCCGGCTTGATATGAATCTGATGGTAACCACTTCGAAGGTCTATCTTCGAAAACACCTTACAACCCTCTAACACATCCAGCATGTCTTCCAACAGTGGTATTGGAAATCTATATTTGATAGTAATTTTTTTGATCGCCCTACTATTAACAGACATACGCGATGTTTTGTCTTTCTCAGCACCAGCAATACTGGGACTGCACAAGGACTCAAGTTCTCACGGATGAACCCTTTTTGCAGTGACTCTTCTATCTTCTCTTGTAGAATGTCATTCTCCTTAGGACTCATGCGATAATATGGTAGATTGGGGAGACCCTTGAACGCCTGCAAAATTTTCTGCACTTTTTTTGGGATTTCAGCTTTCTCAGGTACGACAGCTAACAACCCTTTCATCACCACGAGATAAATTATTTTGAAATTCTATAAATATAACAATTATCTTTATATTTTACCAATACTTACTGCAACTAAACACCAGCTAGGATAGAAACAAACTAGGACGCCACCCTATAGAGCATGCGTCAGAGCCTAACTGGACAAAACCTTACACCTGCGGAGGACAGGGAAGCCCGTCACTTTGGAGAACGAAAACCAAGGAGGATGAAGGTCTGCTAATCCAGACCTCATCGCACAACATCCTCTTTGCTTCTGAAGCTGCAGTATCAGCTGCTTCGTTTGCTTGGCGCAGGATCCACTTCCAGGGACAAGAAATGAAAGATCTGCACTTGTCCCTTATCGCTGCAAGAATTGGGAAAATCTTCCACCTTCCCTTTCGAATATTTCCTTTAACACTTTAAATTAGCTCCTTGGAGTCGGACTCGCACTCTAAACGAATGCAACCTAACTTTGTAGAGATCACTAAACCATTTAAAGTTGCATGGGCTTTAGCTTCAATAGGTGAAGAGGACAGTCTGGCCATTCCACCTCCCCTTATGAAACAACCTTCCCGTCCCAAATGATAGCCCCTAAACCAGCAACCAAGGTCTTCTTGTCCCAGCTTGGATCCACATTTAGCTTTAGAACATACTAGGGAGGAGGGAGCCATCTCTGAACTACATCAACCACCTGAGAAATTGGATCATCTGAGCCCAGAACTTTTGTGTTTACATTTTTACCCTTAAGAGTAAGGGTAAATTGGTCACTTTTAATTTGGAAAGGAATTTGGGAAATTGAGTTAACCCATTACGAGTTCATAGACATGTAGTGGGCCCAAATCGGAGTTTTAACAAGGAAGTTATGGTCAACGGAACTAGGGTGGCACAATCGTAAATTTGTTGAAATTGAGTTTTAAAAATATGGCTTTTCTCTCTCTTCCTCACGCACTCTCTCTCTCTCTCTCTCCTGACTCTCTCGCTCTCCTCTCTCTCTCTCTCTCTCTCTCTTTCTCCGATGCGACACTGTCAATTTCGACTGCAATTTCGGCTCCGTCCGACCACCAAACTCGACGCCGTAACTTGCAAAACACTCCTCTCCACCTCCTCTACATGACCCTTTGAATTTCCATAACCGATTTCAAGCCGTGAAGCGACTGGAAAGATAGGAAAAATCGCGGTTTTTCTATTGCCGTTTCCTGCAACAGAATCCTACGAGTGAGGTTCTTAGGCTCCGGCAACCAGCAGGCAAGACCCCCACCGGGCCATACTAGCTTGGACTTTCCGTGAGTGACTTTGTTTAATACCATATACCTTGGCAATTTTCTCTTAATTAATTCTAGAAACAAATTAATGCCAAATCTCACTCTACGTGAAGTTAGCATGCTAGCTAGCTATATTTATAGTGGATCTCTTGAGGAATTCTTGTGTTGTGACTGATATTTCTTGGCTATTACTTCGTACTAAACTCATCAAAATTGCATTAATGGTTGCACATGAACCATGTGGGAAAGCAATAATACCACATAACATTAATGGTTGTAGCTTTCATACATTCGTTGGTGGCTTGGTTGGGTTTTTGTAATACCACATAACATTAATGGTTGTAGCTTTCATACATTCGTTGGTGGCTTGGTTGGGTTTTTGTCATATGAATAATGTTTTCGTACTAAATTCATCAAAACCGCATTAATGGTTGCAGGTGAACCATGTGGGAAAGCAATATAACATTAATGATTGCAGCTTTCGTACATTGGTTGGTGGCTTGGTTGCATGCGAACACTTGGTGGTGTTCATGTATGAGTGTACAGGCACAAGCATGGTGGCAGATTGGTGGTGTTCATGTACGAGTGTACAGGTACAAGCATGGTGGCAGATAGGTTGGCATTGATTTTGACATTTCATTTCAAAATCATAAGCATCCAAATTTAGAGAGGTTTGAGAGATAAACTTGTGAGAGAAGCCTCAATTCTGAGAGAAGAGAAATCCTCCTTGAAGAGAACCCTTTTGATCTTATGAACAATAATTACAAAAACAAATAAAGAAGATGACCCACCATCCCCAATTCTATTGTTGTCTTCCCTCTCCTTGATCTTTTTCCTGCCTGCTTCAGTTTCAAGCCATTTGTTGCTCCACATGAATTTCATCTTGGAATATACTACTACAGCAAATAGGGGTTGATATGGTTTATCAGAAAATTGGGTTTATTTGATTTTATTTCGTGAGCAAATAGGTTTCGAAAGATGTTGTATAGGATGAAATTCACGTGTGGTGAGCAATAGGCATGGTCGCTTGTAAGTGATGCGAGAAACGTGTTGTATATGGCCCCAAGATTTGGGATCTTCCATTGCGCAGATGAGTTGGAAACATGATAAGGATTTTTGGAGATGGTGGACCAATAATTGTTTTTTTTTTTTTTTTTTTTGTTGTTGTTGTTGTTCTTCGAAACACACTTTCAATTGACGAAAGGGAAAAGGAAGGGAAACAGCACAAAGGCTGCTTCACAACCAATACAAGCAAGAAAGATACAAAGCAACCGAAACACGCCTGGGTAAACTTGAAAACAAAACCAGCCAGACACTGAGACACAGACCAACGACACAAACACCTACCTACTGTTAGAAAATTATAATACTTATATTTATTTTTTAATAATTGAATGAAAATTAAATTATGGGATCCGTGACTTTAAGTACATGACTTTCACGAATTGGTATGTATCCATTGGGAAGAGTCATACGTTCTTAACTCAGGAAAACTAAAATATTATTTATTTTATTTTTTGAATAAAATAATAATACTTTATGTGAAAAGTTGCATTGTTTCATAAAAATTGCAACATTGCACTTCTTGGCTTAAGTTGTATTGTTTCATGATAATTGAAACATTACACTTCTTGGCTTATAGTTTCTATAGGTTCTATAAGGTTTAGGATATACGTCCTACAAGTTTGGTCCGGATCGGATTGTTGGATCGCTTGCGATAGCACGATCGGATGGTTATTATAAAACACAAACTTCAAGTTATTAAATTGGAACATCCGGGGCTCCGATCCACAATCCGTGAATTCCTACACGATCCTAGAAATGCCTAGATACACATTTATTAAATTCAAGACAATCCAACGCTTCATACCTATCGAATCCGGATAACGCACAATAGGCGAAATCCGTTCGATACTCAAACGGTATCCAAATTGAAATCCGAGCAGCTCTACACACTCATGAAAACCTGGGGATCACATCGGGGCACAATGCCCCTTTCCTACAGTGCCCACGCGCCGCCACAATTCAAACCCTTTTTTGCCAAAATTACGCTTATGCCATTGAGGGTATTTTGATCGTATCTTTTTCGTTACAACTCTGATTCGAGCCCACTACGTGTCTACGGACTCATCTCGCCGTGCTCTACACAACGGTACAATCGAAATTCCCAAATTTCTTTCCAGTCAAGAAGTCAACTTTAAACCTAATAAAATATTCTAGGGGCAAAATGGTCTTTTATCTGAATAAATTAATAATTTACAATTTATTTAGGACCGGGTCATTACAACTACCACCCTTGCATTTACGATCCAAAAGATTCATGCACTCTGAAGTAAGTATAATAGAATCAATTATGGAGCGCCCTTTAACAAATGCATTTTGATTATGAGAAATAATGCGCGATGCAATAGGCCCAACACGGTTAGCTAGAATTTTGGTTATGATCTTAAAAACAAAATTAGCTAGCGCAATCGGACAAAGCTGAGAAACCGTATCAGCACCAGGAACCTTCAGAATCAATATAAGAAGATTAGAATTAAAATGAGGCATGAGTAATCCTTGAATAAAAAAACTTTGAACTGCCTGAACAACTTCATGACCAACCACACTCCAACAGTGCAAGAAAAAAATCCCACCAAAACCATCAGGACCTGGAGAACTCAAAGAATCCATAGATTTAACAACACAAAAAATTTCCTCCTGGGAGGGAATAGAAGTGAGAAGCATGTTGTCCTCCGCGGTGACTAAAGATGGAATAACCCTGTCGACAAGACCTGTATTAACCACTTCGGCATCAGCAGTGAACATTTTTTGAAAGTGATTGACAATATGAGATCTAATAATTCCATCTTGATCATCCATAATGGTATCTCCATCTTTAAGAATTGATAAAGATTGATGAAGCTTCCGGTGTTTCACCATAGAGTGAAAAAAGGAAGTGTTTCTATCACCTTGAACAAGCCAACACACTCGACATTTGTCCCTCAACAAGATCTCCTGCACACAAAGAGAATCATGAAGCTGCGTTTGCACCTGATCTTCACGCAGGAATCGATCATCTGAAGGCCCAAAATTTGCAATTTCAGTTTGAATGGACTCCAAAGCTCTCATGGAATCATTAACTTCAGCATTAATTATTGGAATTTTAAAAGGTTTTAAAAATTTAATCGTTTTATTTATTTAATTATTTTGGTTGTTTTATTATATTTATTATGGGGGTTATAAATATTTAATATTCAGGTTTTATTTCTGGTTGGTGAATGCCTTAATTTTTTGGTTGGTGAACTTTTATGGTTGGTGAAGGTTATATCTTTTTGGATGCCTATAAAAGGCCACTCCTCCTTCACATTTGAAGAACACACAATAACACACAATACATTATCAGAATATCACATACACATTCTAATTCTCTCCTTGTCTACTTTTACATATATTCTCTACTTTATATTATTATTATTTTGGGCAATGGTTATGTGACTTGGATACCTATATCTGTCTGTGAACGTGCTCATAGCGGATCTTGAGTTTGTGTATAAGGGGTCGTATCTTGGAGTCTTGTAGACCGTCAGTACCTGCACGTAGGGAGGCTACAAACGCTTTAGGACAGCGTCTTTGACATGCTTCACCATACCAAACTCACCTTCTTACTTATTATTTATTTTCCTTTTACTTACCTATTATTTTGTTTTCTTCAATTTTATTATACCTTCAAAACTTTCCAATTTGTTTATATGTTATTTATAATATAAATGTTTTGTATTTGACTTTACGGAAAGAGGAAAACTATTATTTCTTATAACATTAATGTCCCCAAATTCCCGCCAATTCCACTCCTTAAGCTTAGTTTTAAGAGCCCGTAATTTAGATGAAAGAACGAACATTGGACACCCATAAAAAGACTCATCCATAACTACTCAACCATTTGCAAAAAACCAGGAGCTTTCAGCCAAATTTGTTGAAAACGAAAAGGTGGGTGTGACACCAGTTGTAATCTATCAAAAGTGAGGAGGAGGGGACAGTGATCTGATATCAAACGTGGAAGAGTACAACAAGTCATGCTAGGCCAAGCATCCATCCATACAACATTTCCAAGACACCTGTCCAAGCGCATTTCGACATTACGCCTAATTCCTCGACGAACCCAAGTATATGGGAGGCCACGGGTTGGAAAATGAATAAGTTCACAAGTTGAGGACATAAGCTGAAATTCAGAACAAGAGAGAGAATTAGGCAAGGGTTTCATACCCTTGAGCAAAAAGAGGCGACCAACAAGGTTGTATTTGCAACTCTCTAGACCCCTTTGATATGATTCTTCAGAAACTTGAATGGAGACTAAACCACCCTTGATTGTTGGAGAGGGTAAATCTGCGATGGAGATTTGAGGGTGGTTGTGATTCTCAACTTGAGAAACCAAAGATGCATATGAAGGTTTTTTGGGGACAGAGTAGTCTACCAAAAAGGACCAAGGAACAATAGGCTTGGCAATAGTCATGGTGGCAATTGCAGTACTATGTTCAAAGGAATTATCAATACTAGTTGGGAGGCCTGTCAGGATGGTAGATGGATTAATTCCTTTTCTTTTAATCTAGAGAACTGTAAACAGAAACTTATTTGTTATAATAAGAGTCGCACCCAGAATTGCAAAATCCGGATTTCCGAACTAGTACAAAAATTGGAGATGCTGCACGATAACCATGCTATTTGTGACTCTATGCATAGTCAGATAGAATTAAAAACTAAATTGGCTAAGCTATGGAAGGCCGAAGATCTTTACTTGAAGCAGAGATCTAAGGTGAATTGGATTAAACATTGGGATTCCAATACCTGTTTTTAACATTGACTAGTATCTAAGGAAGACGGAGGAACCGTATCTTGGGCATTAAAAACCCTCAAGGGACCTGGTTAACCTCGGAAGGTATGATTCAAAATGAATGATCATATGAATAGGATGTTGTGTGCCCTTTTTTTTGAGGTGGAAATCCATGATGCCTCTAACCAATTGGATTCCCTTAAGGCTCTTAGCCTAGATGGATTTCCAAGCATCTTCAATCATAAATTTTGGTCAACTCTAGTTGAGAGGGCTACTACTAAGTTTTATGAAGGTTATGATTATATGAGGGAGATCAACCGTACCCACATTGCTCTTATTCCCAAGGTGCAGTCATTGGAGTGCACAAGGCAATTTAGACCGATTAGCCTATGTAACAACTCATATAAGATCTTATCAAAAATCTTGGCAAATTGTTTAAAGGGTATTCTTCCCCACATCATCTCTAAGCAACAAAATGCGTTTATCGCAGGAAGGCAAATTCAAGATAATATCATAATAGCCCACGATGTTTATCACAACTTGATGCTTAAGAAAGAGGGGAAGAAGTTTGAAGTGGCCTGAAATGTAACACCCCCGACTCCAAATTTAATTACCCATTTAATTTATTAAAGTGAAATTACGAATTTACCTTTGGGGTAGGGGTATTTTTGGTCATTTTCTTATTCAAAAAGAGTGACTGGTATTTTTGGGTTGGTCATACTGAGACGAGTCCGTAGACACGCGGTAGGCTTGAATCGGAGTTGTAACGAAGAAATAGTGATCAAAATACTTCTAGTGGCAAAACTGTAAATATTTCAAAGTTGGGAGTACAAAAATAAAAAAAACCTCTCCTCTCCTCTCGCGCAGGTCCCTTTCTCTCTCTCCCCCCGAAACAGACACCGACTCTCTCTCTCTCTCTTCAATTCTCACAGCATCGGCCACGGCTGAACGTTAGAACCAGTTCGACATCTCGGTCACACCGCACCTGAAATCCCCGCCGGCAATATCGACTGGTTTGAACCTGTTTTTCGTCGTCGTCGCGCCACCGTCTCCGTCGTCCAATCCTGGTGAAACAGGTGAGGGTTCTTCCTCTTTTTACGTGTTCTAGCTATCTGTTGCTTAGGATTGGATCGATTTTGAGTTTGTGAAACCGATTTGAAAACCTAGGTTTTGGCCGAATTTCAAAGTGAAATTTGGTATACTCCAAGCTCGACGGAAACTCACCCTTTGCACAATGCCTCATCTTATTCTGGCCTCTAATTCACACCTCTTTGAGATTTTGTGGACATCTTCAACAAGAATGAAAGGAGATTAATGAAATTGACAAAGGGAAAATAAATTGATGAATAGAAAAAATATTTTTGGTAGATTATTTGAGAAATGGGTGGGTATTTATAGATTTTGGAATTAGTTTTGGGGTTGGATCTGATTTAGATTAATTTAAAATATTATTTCGACTGTTGGACTTAAATTTCAATCGTTGGATTTTTTTTACTATTAAAATAGTATAGATTTAATATGGATCGTTGATTTGGATTACTGCTGGAATTTTATAAAAATTAAAAATAAAAAAAATAAAAAAAGGATTTGTTCTGAATTGTGTCGTTGGATTCCAACGACAACACATCCTTATAACTTTAGGGCAAGATGGGTAGGGGTTCATGCATTCAGGCACACTACTACAAAAAGTGAAAAAGACGACCAGAAAACAACGACGGTCTAAGTGAAAACCGTCGTGGTTTATAAAAAGACGACGGTTCTAAAAACACCGTCGTGTAATACAACCTTAGACAACTAAAAAATGGAGTTTCAAATGGCTGTTCAAAAACAACGACGTACATAATTAAACAACCGACGTCTATTTGAAACAGATTTCCTCAGTGTAAAATCAATGCCAACAAAGAACGGCAGAAGTTATGAATCGACCGACGTAGAAAGTAAAGACGACGATTTCAATAAAAACTGCCGTTTTTACTCATAAAATAACACGACGAGGTTTTCGTATAAGACGCCGTATAATTACAAACAAATCCACGGCTTTAAAATACAAAATATCGCCGTATTAAATTAATTTACAACGACGGAAAATATAAATATATCGACGTCATTCTCGTATAGTTCTACTACGTTATCTTTAAATCGTACAATAAAATTTATCGTCGTATTTATTCATTTTATACGTCGTACCTTTAATTTTAACGGTCGTCTTAATAAGAATTTTTGTTAACAATTTTTTTCTTTGATTTTCTTATCCTACGTCGGTAGATCTACTTAATGACAAGAATTGAAATAACCACGACGGTTTATATAGAACACCGCCGACATAATCAGTTTTGTCTGAGATCCCAAGGGTTACGAAATCTTACCAGATGGAACTCTGTTCCACATCATAATCTTAACAGATGACACAGATTTGCAAATATTGCGTCGTGTTAGTTTACAAATTCTAGAACATTAATTTCCCTCATTTTAAATTTCCTCGGGAAAGAAAAATCTATTTATCACGCTTTGGAATTGAAAACTAAAACTGAAAGAATACGGGAAAAAAAACTCCATTTATAATTTAAAATTAAAATCCACGTCGGTTGTAGTACACTTAACGACGTTTAACAAAATAATCTACGTCGGTAATTATAAATCTACCGCCATCGTAACTTAATATAGACGACGAGAAAAGACGACGGTAGAACAGAAAACCGCCGTTGTTTCAGTTTCTTTAACATATCTTTCTGCAGGACTTGTGTAGTTCAAAGCATTGACAATGTCTTCATCATATCTCCCAGAAACTACTGATTCAATTGCTCATGCTTTAGAGGCCATCTGAAGCCATTTCTATTCTTTATCGCATTCTTGAAACCCATCTTCTTCTTCTGAAGCTCTACGGATAAAGGAAGAGGCTATCACAATAAATCCGACGGATCTTCTTAGGCAAGAAAATCAAGCAGAGGATCAGGCACATCTGATCTTCAGATTTCCCTGAGAAGCGAACTTTCCTTCGACAGCGAGTGGAGGCCAGGCTTGCATCTCTTTTGATGGAAAGCAAGGAGTATTCAGAAGCACTAAGTGTCCTATCAGGCTTGATCAAGGAAGTGAGAAGGCTAGTTGACAAGCTTCTTCTTGTGGACATATATTTGATGCGAGTAAGCTCAATTTCTCTTTGAGAAAACATCCAAATTATTATCTTTGAGACATGAGAGACTGAGAGAGGAAGAACTTGGAACCTTAAATGTAAACCGAAAATGAATGAAAGCGACAAATTTATAGAATAAATTTTTAAAACCAACGGCGGTCCTTACAAACAAACCGCCGTTTAAATTGTAAAATCAACGTCGGTATGATCGACGTATATTACAGAAATCCACGTCGGTAAATTAATAAAAACGACGTGTTAAATAATATACCATGACGCGAGTTATTACTTATGTACTTTAATTTTTGAGTTTACTACGACGGTACCTACAAACTACTGTCGTATTTATTTACCACGTCCGAAGTTAAATGTACCGTCGTATTTTGTAATTTATACGTCGTAGTTATATGTAACCGCCATATTATTTTTTTGAAATGGTTTTATATGTAAGCAACTTTTCGTCTACTTGACTTACACATTTGTTGTTTTTATATTCTTATTTTATTTAAATCTGTCATCCAAAAAAGAAACTTTACATATTGCAGAATATTAATTTCCTTCGTTTTAAATTTCCTCCGGAAAAAAAACTCTATTTATAACGCACTGTAATTGAAAAATAAACTGAAAGGTCACGGGAAAAAAAATTCTATTCATAATTTAAAAATTAAAATC
>NC_034010.1:13817418-13821022 GCF_000346465.2 Prunus persica
GGCACAATCACACTGAAAGATCACGACTCGTAGCAGCTCGACTTCAGAAGACAGACGGTGAACAGATTTTCATGATGCCTTACAATCCAGGGTTAGTCTCCTTAGGATTTTGTTTTTATGATTTTCAATAAATGACAGCTTATAAACTAACCACGTCGGTGTTTTATTTTATTTAGTCGTTTGAAACTACTAACCACGTCGGTATTTATTTATCGTCGTGATAAATATATAATGTCGTCGTTAGCTACTTTACTTCGTCGTGTGAAATACTATAATACGTCGTTTTTGTAAATAACCGTCGTTTTTATATTAATTTTGTGCAGCCGTCATTGGATTTTGCTGATTGTAAGAGCAAAGAGAGAAACCGTCTATTTTCTGGATCCTCTGCCAGGAAATCGTGTGGTCGATGAAGAGGCCAAAAACATCGTGAACAGTGCTTTAAAATTATATAATACCCACATAGCCCGAGCAGGACGTAAAAATGTAATTTGGAAAACTCTCTCAGGCACACCAAAGCAACCCAGCAATGTCGAATGCGGGTATTATGTAATGCGCTTCATGAGGGACATCATCATGGATCCTTCCTTGGGGTTTGAGAATAAGGTAAGAAGAAATTACCTTCATACATTTCACGTCGTTTTTTGTATTATCAACGACGGTCGTGTAAAATTAACGTCGTTGAATGGATATACTACGTCGGTTATGAAAAATATCGTCGTCTGTGATTGAATTTCTTTTTATTTATAAACCCTAATAGTCAATGTTTATGCAGTATGCCAAGGGAAACCAGGAAGCTTCATACCCCCAAGAAGCCATTGATGAAGTCCGGAATGAATGGGCAGAGTTTGTTTTCCAAATTATTAAACAGGGCAATTATTGAACACTTGATATTTATGTATAATGTACCAATTTTCTCTATAATATGTAATGTAAAAATTTGTTGAGGTTTTCTTAAATTAAAAAAAAAACAAACATACAAATTGCTTAACCGACGTGTAATACTTTTCCAACGACCTAATAAAGTCAATAACCGTCGTATTTTGTTGTTGCGTGTTTTAAACAAATACGACGTAAAAAAATAGTTAGACGACGTTCTTTGAACAATTGAGTCGTTAATGGTTTACAATATCTTCAATTTCTTAAGGGTTCAGGGTATAATCGACGACGTTTATGTAACGACTGCGGTTAAGTCGTAAAATATATATTTTACGTCGTATAGTTAAATAGCCGCCATGGTTTCTCATTTTAACGACGTCATTTTAACGACTTAGTAGTCTATTACAATTTACAACGTCTACAATTTATTTAACACCGACGTGGTTTGTTGTATGGTAAGAATATTTTATTATTTTTATATCAAAATATTCAAAATAAATATAAAATAAATCAGAAAATTGAAAAGTCAACTCCTATGAAGTCATTGATATATTTTCTTCCACATAAACCTTGAAAAAATTCATTTTGAATAACAAAAATTTAAAATGACCATCCAAAACAAAATTGTTTTGATGAGTCATAAAATCACTTCTAGTTTTATGGTTTAGGGTTTAGAGTCTAGGGTTTAGAGATTAGGGTTGTTATTTATTGGGGTTTATTTTTAAAGTATAATTTTTGGGTAGTCTATGTTATATGTTAGGCTTTAAAACCATAAAACCTTTTATAAACTTAATTTTTTAAATTGTATAATTTAATTTTATGGGTTTAGTGTATTAATTTTTAACGACGGTGGTTGGGTCGTGGAATACATATTTTACGTCGTACAGTAAAACATACGACATGGTTTACGCTTTAAACGACGTCATTTTAATATGTAAGTCGGTTTATATAATTTACAACGTTTTTAATTTCTTAACACCGACGTGGTTTCTCATTTTAACGACGTCATTTTAACGACTTAGTAGTCTATTACAATTTACAACGTCTACAATTTATTTAACACCGACGTGGTTTGTTGTATGGTAAGAATATTTTATTATTTTTATATCAAAATATTCAAAATAAATATAAAATAAATCAGAAAATTGAAAAGTCAACTCCTATGAAGTCATTGATATATTTTCTTCCACATAAACCTTGAAAAAATTCATTTTGAATAACAAAAATTTAAAATGACCATCCAAAACAAAATTGTTTTGATGAGTCATAAAATCACTTCTAGTTTAATGGTTTAGGGTTTAGAGTCTAGGGTTTAGAGATTAGTGTTGTTATTTATTGGGGTTTATTTTTAAAGTATAATTTTTGGGTAGTCTATGTTATATGTTAGGCTTTAAAACCATAAAACCTTTTATAAACTTAATTTTTTAAATTGTATAATTTAATTTTATGGGTTTAGTGTATTAATTTTTAACGACGGTGGTTGGGTCGTGGAATACATATTTTACGTCGTACAGTAAAACATACGACATGGTTTACGCTTTAAACGACGTTATTTTAATATGTAAGTCGGTTTATATAATTTACAACGTCTTTAATTTCTTAACACCGACGTGGTTTTTCAGTCGTCGTTATATAAAAAATTCAAAATAAATTTAAAATTAATCCGAAAAATGAACGGCCTTACGTTCTTAATCCGAAAAATGAAGTTTCCGTCGTGGAATATTAAATTTACGTCGGTACTTGTAGAACTTTCGCCTTGGTTTTTCTTTCGACGTTTTATAACGCGCGCGCTCTAAAAATTTTCGCGCGACCTAAATTTTTTTAGATTTGGCTCTTAGTCTTATACTTCGATCCCTGAAACCTAAAATTTCAGATTTCACACGACATAACATTTCGCTCTCTCACTTCTGCTCTAATTAAAAGTTGCACTCTCCAGGCTCGTCGAATCTGTGAGCTCGTCCAACCTGTAAGTACAAACCCTATCTTCCCCTTGTAAATTCATTGAATGATATTAGGTTGTTTTGTTAAAGGGTTTTAGGTATATGCTTTGCGATCTGTTAATAATGTGCTTATAGGTATGGGTTCATGGATTTTCTGTTTAATGGGTTCATGACAAGATCAAATAAAGGTGTACTTTTGCTGGAAATCAACACAAAAAGACACATCACCAACTTCCAAATGATTTCCAGCAAAAGGACACCTTTATTTGATCTTGTCATTTTCCGCTCTGGAGAAGGTGCAAAGTGCACCAATGCTTATAGGTATGGGTTCATGGATTTTCTGTTTAATGGGTTCATGGATTACATTATC
The DNA here is from genome assembly GCF_000346465.2 of Prunus persica. Taxonomy (NCBI): domain Eukaryota; kingdom Viridiplantae; phylum Streptophyta; class Magnoliopsida; order Rosales; family Rosaceae; genus Prunus; species Prunus persica. The sequence goes on from NC_034010.1 coordinate 13,820,605, forward strand.
TGTTATGTTGAATTGGGAATGGATTTAATTTTGTCGTATCTTTTAATCACCCTATGTTATGTTGAATTGGGAATGGATTTATTGTTTTCATGCTTGGTTTCATGTATATGTTGGTTTCTTGCTTGGTTTCATATATATGTTGTGTTCTTAATGGGTTTTGTGTTCTTGAAAATAAACTGAGACACGACGAATTTTAAGGCGTACGACGACGATTACACGACGGTGTTTTTAAACTACCGTCGTTGTATTACTTATACACGACGGTTTTTTCATAAACCGTCGTTTGTATTACGTATAATAGACGACGTCTGTTGAAAATCCGTCGTCTATATATGCCAAATACGTCTGTTTTTGATTAAAAACCCGTCGTCTCTGTTGTTTATTACTTTGCGATTAGATCATTGTATAATCTGCTATA